>NC_092805.1:120192389-120449973 GCF_040954645.1 Diabrotica undecimpunctata
AACAAAGAAAAGCCACCGTAATCAAAAAAGAAAATCTTTTCTCCAAGTACAAAAACTAATTCATAAAATTATTTAAATTTAGATTCTGTATTATCTTTATTTTGCCATATCAAATTTATTAAATTAATATATTTTCTAAATTTAAATTAACCTTATTCTATTTTTTGCTATTAGACTTTTTTATTTTGGATTTATATTATTAGAAAAGATAATGCTGATTATCACAGTCAACAACCGAAATCCGTATCTATCTATTACAATAATTATTGTATTATTTTATTTATTTATTAAAACCTATTACAGAATTCCGTACCTACATAATAGGTTGCCATGCTTTTTAGTTGTCAAACTATCAAACTATTGACGTTTGTTAAAATAAATGCAAATAATAATTCACATTGTAAAAGATCGAAGATTCGTGTGGTAAAATGAATGCAAATAATTCAAACTGTAAAAGATCAAAATATAGTACTGATCAATTATATAATATATTAAATAATAATTCATCTAGTGAAGATGAATTTAGTGAATCCAATAATAGTGTAGTTCTGTCAGATGAAGACACAGGTATGTTTATTATAAAGTACAGATATGATTCCAATACGAGATTTGAGAAATGAATTCAAAATTGTATCATAACTTCATTTGTATACATGTTTGGAAATGTTTATTTCTAATATCAACCTTTTAGAATATTATCAACAGAATTATTTTGCAGCATTATATTTTCTTGTACAATTGCTTTATTTTTTTTTTTTAGATTTTGAAGAAGAAAATAATTATTCTGGATTGGTTGAAGCGTTACATGGAAATGCAGATAGGAATGAAAATATACAGGAGGAGCCAAATTTAAGTGAGGATTCGTGGAAAGACGATCCTATTGGAATGCAAAATTTTAATTTTACCAAATCTTCTGGGTTATTAGTAGATATTCCAGGGACTGGTCTTCCATATGATTTTTTTTGCCTTCTTGTAGAAGATATTTTTTTTGAGATAATAGTGCAGGAAACAAATGTTTATGCCGAATCGTTATTTTTATCCGGTGTTGCAGAACATTCACGTATAACTCAATGGAAGCCTGTGTCTGTTAACGAACTTAAAACATTTTTTGGACTTACATTGCATATGGGAACATGGAAAACCAATAGAATCCAGGACTACTGGAATACCGATCCTCTTTTTCAATTGAAATGTTTCCATAATAATATGAGCCGAGATCGTTACTTGCTTATTTTGAGATGTCTACATTTTGCCCGAAATCCAGAAGAGGGTACAATAGAAGATAAAATCTATAAAATTAAACCACTTTTAAATTACTTCAATTATATAATGGCTGAAATATATCAACCAGGAAAAAATCTATCCCTTGATAAAAGTATGGTGTTGTGGCGTGGTAGATTATCTTTTCGAATATATATGAAAAGCAAACGTCACAAATACAGACTTAAATTGTATGTGTTGGCAGAACCCAACGGCTTAGCGCTTCGTATGAAATTATATACAGGACGTTATGACTCTGCAGGTGGAAAAGGCCACTCTGAAAAAGTAGTTTTAGAACTAATGCGAGATAAACTTAACGTTGGGCATTCTCTTTTTATAGATAATTTTTATGGAAGTGTTGATTTAGCAAAAACGCTTTTACAAAACAATACCTTCTGCACAGGAACTTTAATTTCCAAGAGAAAAGGTAACCCTAAAAAAGTTTTAGAAGCTAAACTAGCATAAGGACAGACAGTAGGGCAATACAAAGATGACATTTTAGTAGGAAAGTGGAGAGATAAAAGAGAAGTTATGTACATATCCACGGAATTTAAAAATAATCTTATCGAAACTGAAAACAAAAGAAACCAAATAAAAATAAAACCCCTACCTATATCCAAATATAATGAGTTTATGAGTGGTGTTAATCGCAAAGATCAAATGCTCGCTTACTATCCATGTGAGCGAAAGACGCTCAGATGTTATAAAAAAATAGGTATTCACATATTTCAAGTTTTGTTGTTAAATTCCTATTATTTGTACAAAAGTTATACTCCGTACACTGGTAGAAAAATGAATTTATATGAATATCGTTTAGAAATTATCAGACATCTTTTAAAAAATTCTGAAACAGTATTGGTTACTCCAGTGTACAAACAACAACAAACAACAGACAAGCACAACATTTCAAAAATTTTAAATGTTGATACTAAAGGTCGGATAAAGAGAAAAAGATGTAAGGTATGTTCAAAGAATAATTTAAGAAAAGACACGATATTTGAGTGCAGCTTCTGTCCTGAAAAACCTGGCCTTTGTGTTGGAAATTGTTTTGTACAGTATCATAATGATAATAATTTGTAATTATTAATATTATTATTGTAATATATTTTCTATTAAAATTTCCAGTAAATGTTTCTTTTGACAATAATGAATTTCTGCAATTTAAAAATCAAAGACGCACATGTGAGTCACTTAGCATATGGATGAAACATTAATGATCTAGTGCTGACGACGCCTATGAGCGTCACGCGTTAAAAAAGACAAAATTTAGCAAAAACTTTATAAATGTATTCTGCCAACAAGAAACCAATTGCAGTTATAACGATTTACAAAAAAAATACTCTCAGCACCTAGCAGTAGCATATCGTTAGGCTTTAAGCATGCGACGTGTTAAGCTTTGCTCAACATTTACCTTTTTTCCATAGGTATAGGTATATTGTCCCTGGAAGTTTTAGGCTGTAAAAGGTAGGTACTACTTAAAGATAGTTATCTGTGAGCAATACTAAATTTATATATATATATATATATATATATATATATATATATATATATATATATATATATATATGTGACCAAATTGATAGCTCTCAATTAATGGAAATCATCCTTGATAATACCAAAGAAATCGGAGGCCCGCAACCACAAAATGAACATAGTAAACTGTGTGATAAAACTATGCTAATGCTATGATAAATAATGCTAAAACAAAGAAGGGCAATGAAAGTAAGTAGCAACATACCAAGAATACAATACACAGAAGTTTGTAAGACAATAAGGAAAAGTATTAAGGAAGACATAAGAAAATACTGGTAGAAAATGCAATCGAAAACAGGAAAAACTATAAGAAAACAAGAAAAGTATTAATCATTAAAGGAAGAAGCAAATCGTTGCTCTAACAAACGAAAACACCAGAATTACAGACAGAAATGAAATAATAGAACTCGTAACTAAATTCTACAGTGAACTGTACAAAGCCCCCGACACACTTGAAGAAGTAATCAGTAACCAAGAAGATGTACCAGAAGTCCTTCCGGAAGAAGTAGAATCGACAATTGCAAAAATGAAAAGCAGTAAAGCAGCTGAAATAGATGATATAACAGTCGAACTGCTTAAATACGCTGGCAATAAAACCTGGAAAATCTTAGCAGGCATATTTACAAACTGCCTAAGATCTAGATGCATACCAGACCACTGGAATACATAATTCTCATTCATAAGAAAGGTAGCAAAGAAGATATCAAAAACTACAACCTATAAGTCTACTGCCAATCGTATACAAGATATTCACAATCATCAACAACAGATTAACAAACGCATTAGATGCTGCACAGCCGAGAGAACAAGCTGGCTTCAGAAGTGGATTCAGTACTATAGATCATATTCATACAATTCGAGAACTAATGAGTAGGGCTAAAGAATATAAAATACCACTAGCATTAACCTTCATAGATTTCGAGAAGGCTGTCGATTCTATATATCCCAAGGCAGTAATAAAAGATTTGTCCAACCAAGGTATTGACAAACCGTACATTGCCACAAATTGGTCGCGTTGCTCCTGTAGTAATCCTTTCCCAAAGAATCGTATATACGGTGGCCTTTTATCTTATGCACATATTTTATTATATTTTTTACCTTTGTTGCGAGCTATGCTGATACCTTCTACTCTTATTTTACTATTAACTCGCATTAACCTTTTTCTTGTTATTTGAAACATTCTATACGTTTGGTATTCCTTTCCTCAGGTAGCTTAGCTTCCTCCGTGGATGTGTTAGTTGTTGCTCTGGAAACCCCAGAGTCTTCCAAGATTATTGCCACAAATTGGTGGCATTGCTCCTGTGGTGATCCTTTCCCAAGTTAACATGCTCCTTTTCTAACTAAGCTGCAGCGTACTGATGACGACCAATAGTCAGAAATACGTATATACGGTGGCCTTTTATCTTATACTTATTTTATTATATTTTTTTCCTTTGTTGCGAGCTATGCCGATACCTTCTACCTTTATTTTACTATTAACTCACATTAACCTTTTTCTTGTTGTTTAAAACGTTCTAAACATTTGGCATTCCTTTCCTCAGGTAGCTTAGCTACAGAATAATAAAATCAGAATGCCCACTCTGCTTGTCAAGATAAGTACGCACATCTCGTTCGCGCAGACGGAATTAGCCAGGTTTTAAACGGAACCAGTGCTGTTCAGAGAAATTTTATCTGTTGTGCATAGAAAAACTAACCCGGTATAATTTATTTACGGCAACCATAGACATAATATGCACTATTTTATTTGTACTTTTAGTTGAAGAATAGATTAAATTATATATTTCAAATTTACTAAATTATTAATCTCTAAAAATTTAAATTACAGTTCTGTCGGAGCTTGTCACAAATTTGTCAATTCGAGTTTATGTTTCCGTTTAAAATATACCGATGGCGTGCTGACACACTTCAAAGGCGGCATCTGAGACTGGGCATTGTGCTGATTGTTATTTATTCTGTGGCTTAGCTTCCTCCTTAACGATATTTTTTAAAGGATTGTACAAGCAACTAATCGATACACATATAAGAAGTTGAATACCTATATGTAGGTAGTCACGGTAAAAAAACTACACTTTGGATGAGTGGATGGATACAAATACCGAAGAAATAAAAACATTTTTGGCCTATGTTGTGTCAATGGGATTGCAAATATTGCCAAAGTTGTGATCGTATTAATAAAGAATCATTTACATTTACATTTTTGAATTATTACTTTACAATTTACACTTATTTTATAATGAAAAGCGTGATAAAAAATTTCGACTGTATAAACTATCACCTATTTTGGGGAAGCTGGAGATAAATATAAAAGAGTTCATCAAGCCACTAAAAAAAACTATTCCATATAAATGAATGGATATTGTGATGTGAAGCACAGTTGTATCACGCAGCCTAAAATATACTAAGGCAAGAGATGCAATGGTGCATTTCGTGGCGTCAGTAAGTTCAGTGTATGAGGTGCACACTTGCTTCTCGTAGCAGTTAACGTGTTAAGTACAGATTTTTTTCAATAGTAATGTAACTTTTGATTTTTCTATACCAGGAACACTTTGGTCTGTAAGGTGCTCTATCCTTAAAAAAATGCGGATGTTCTGGAAATTTGCCCAGTAAGCTGAGTGGTTCACTTTGAAAATATGACAATCTCCAACATTTTCAGTGGATTCGCAGCCTGTAATGGAGAAATTATTAAAACTTGATCTCAGATACTAGTTTTAATACTCTACAATGTTATTCCCAAAAAAATTATTTGATTTACTTCGATCACCCTACGTCAACCTTATCAACAAGTAAATCGTAATCCAAACACCGCCTTCAACATAAAAGTCTCTCAAACTTCAACTTATTAATTAGACACCACTCTGATTGTTCAATTATGGAATACTAAGGATTTAACAGTAAGCAATAATAATAAGAAGTTGTTGAAATATTGTAAGTATAATATCACATCAGTAGTAGTAGTAGTTATACATCAAAATTTAAGATATATTCATATATGAAGATATATTCATATATTCATATTTCGTTTAACGTATATCAAGAATAAAGTAATCCAGCACCCAGCTTAGTTTTTATTGTCAAGTAAATGATGTTTAGTTTCCCAATGGAAAAATCTTCAGATCATAATAAAAAAAATAAATTCTAAACTTTTTGCATCATCCTTGTATAGTTACCCAGCATGCGTTCTTTCAATTCTATAAAGGAGTCACATAAGAGAGATAGATATAGCAAGGACGCATAGAAAGAATCGAGATATAAAATTAAGAAGAACATTGTGCTGTCAAAAATAATTCTCAGAACTAAATGAACATAATTATTTCTCTTCCTCTTACATTTTTTGCAAGGAGGTATCAGCATCTGTTTCGTCCAGATCCTCATTAAAATACATAATAAAAATGGGTTTTGGAGATTTAAAAACCGAAAAAGGTGTTAAGGAGCTTAACTCCTTTCTAGAAGACAAAAGTTATGTTGGAGGGTAAGTATAAATTTTTAATCTATACGGTGTCTACATATAACCTAACTTTACACGTGTAGTTCAACGGTTTTATATATATTCTTTGGTTTTAATCTATTAAAATGTATTTCTAGCTATATCTTAAGCCAAGCCGATGTAGACGCTTTCAATCAGATTTCAAAAGCTCCAGCTGCCAATTTACCCCACGCTTTACGTTGGTATAATCACATCAAATCTTTCTCAGCTGACGAACTTAAACAGGCCGGAGTTTCAGGTAACCCCTTGAAATCTGCTCCTACCACCACAGCACCTGCAAAGGATGATGACGATGATGATGTTGATCTATTTGCCTCTGACGAAGAAGAAGATGCAGAAGCAGCTAAAGTAAGTCTTTGTTAAAGTCTAAATAGATTTTTAAAAGCATATGTTATTAACTCATATTTGTTTTTATACAGCATTATACATAGTATCATCAGACTAATTCAATATTGTTTTGTTTTTCTTTCCTTCATCAGTGATCTTTAATTTTCATTTCTTATCATGTAATTGATTTTTTCAGTTGGTTCTTAATAGCCATATTTCAGTTGTTTTAACACCCAGTCTGTTTTATTTTCTTCTGGCACTGTATGTGCTTAGCTGTTTCATTTGTCTGCTTCTGTGTATTATATTTCTTTATTCAGGATCTGGCAAGTCCTTCTTTAAATTGTTATATGTCTACATATCTGGATGATAATACATACAGCACAAGAGTGGGAAGCTTGGTACTTGAGTTCCTGTTGGTACAAGGAAGAACCTTTCGAGTTTGGGGTCAAAGAACACCAAAGTTGCCAAAATTCTGGATAGAGAGCTATGTTCTTTTGGACATTAATTTACAGTGTGTCAAACTTAGTGTCGTTATATTCAAAAAATATATCAGGTACATCAACACTCATGTTTCTGTTAAACTAATACATGGTCTTTCAACAAAACATAGTCCATAAACTTGTGTGGACTCAAAAAGTGACTTGGGTAGCTATGGAACAGAGAATGCTCAAAATTAAATTCAGCGATTACATATCCAATGAAGAAATAAGAAGACAATGAAAAGTAACAGATGTGTGAAAATGGAACTGTTGATGACTATGAATGGAATAACTGTTGATGATGATCAATAATCTGTTCTATTTGTTTGTTTAGTTTACTTTTGTTTGTTTGCAATAGACTCTGTTAAAAGTGATTCTGCTTTTAGCTTTTATTTAGCCATAATATTTTTATATTCGATTGTTGCAATATGAAATTCATATTGCAACAGACTGCACACTTTCTTTTATTTGATTTTTTACCATGTTTTTTTTAATCAGATTGGTATTTAATCCAACACAATAACAAACAGAATTCATTAAAGCAATTGCTTATGTTGACTGTATCCAAATATTTTAGGTACGTGAAGAAAGACTTAAAGCCTATGCAGAAAAAAAATCAAAGAAACCTGAATTAATTGCCAAATCTAGCATTGTACTTGATGTAAAACCATGGGATGATGAGACTGACATGAAAGAATTAGAAAAAGTAACCAGAACAATTGAAATGGATGGTCTCGTCTGGGGAGCATCAAAACTCATGCCAGTGGGATATGGTATCAACAAATTGCAAATTATGTGTGTTGTAGAAGATGCCAAGGTATCTGTTGATGAATTAGTGGAGAAGATTCAAGAATTTGAAGACTATGTTCAATCTGTAGATATTGCTGCTTTTAACAAAATTTAAACAACTGGTACTATCTTTCTTATGTATTTTTATGAATTAAAGCAATCATTTTAAATTTAATATTGTTTTATTCTTAGCATTACAATTATACACTAGTGATTTTACCTGTCACATGCAAAAATAAGTCATTTATTTTTCACTTGCATACTATTTGTTTATTTTAGCTTGGATATGGTTACCATAAACAAACTGGTTCTTTTATTATTATCCCGTCTATTATCCTATGGGATAATCAGTGGGCGTTATGGCCCCTGTTGTATAAGAAAAAAAAGCAAATGTTACAGAATGAAGTTGTTTTTATTTTAAACAATTTTGAAAGGAGTAAATACAGAACTAAAATTTTTTAACCTTAACAATCTTTATAAATACTGAAAGTATATTTTTTATAAACAATATAAATAAATAATAAAGATTTTAAGCAATAAGTTGAGGAGTCTGGGTATTCAGGGTAAACTTTTAGAATGGTTGTTATCTTACCTAACTGAAAGAATACAAATAGTACTTGTTGAGGGTTTTTAATCATTTGAGATTAAGGTACTTTCAGGAGTACCACAAGGATCACACCTAGGACCTCTTCTATTCAATAACTATGTTAATGACATTGCCTCCTGTTTCCTCTTTGCTTCTTTCCTAATGTTTGCTGACGATTTAAAATTATATTTGAAAATTGAGAATGATGGTGACTATCAAAAACTAGTCTGATTTGGATCAGTTGAGCTATTGGTGTGGCAGCAATGGAATGGAACTTAAGTTAAAAGGTGTCATTTAATGGTTTTTGGTCAGAATAAAACTACAAATCATATCTATACTATTAATGGCTGCCCTTTAGACTCTGTATCTTAGATAAAAGACCTAGGTGTTGTGCTCAATTCTAGCTTATCCTATATCCCCCATATCTCATCTGTTGTCTCAAAATCACTTCAACTTTTAGGGTTTATCAAACGTTGTGCTAAAGACTTTCCAAATATCCCATCCATAAAAATTTTGTATTTTTCACCTGTGAGACCCCACCTAGATTACTGTTCATGTGTTTGGTCTCCTCGCCCATATTTAAGTTATTGAGAGAGATCAACACAAATTCTTAAGATTTGTTGCATTTAAACAATACCAGAGGATTGAAGAAATTTACTATTCAAATATGGAAAGGTCCCTCAACATAACTTTTCTCCAAATCTGATGCATGCACAAAGATCTCACTATGTTTTATAGTATACTCATACTGCACTCATTATTTTTGGTCCTTAACTATTGGAAAAAATTAATCGCCATGTTCCCAGTAGACAAATAAGGCTAAATCAACACTTTTATGTTAGGCCTCATTGCACAAACTACAAACATAATTCCTTCACGTTTAGAATGCCAAGGTTAGCTAATCAATATTCCCAAAGGTTGGATTGTTATAGTATTCCAAAAGAATTTAAAGCTCAGCTTAAGAACTGTGTGTAATAGCTTGATGTCCTTGTGTTTTGTACATTCTTTGTTAATGTTTGTTATTAACTGTTCCTACTTTCATTTTTTGTATGATTAAAATTTTTAAATTTAATTTAAGTAGATTACGTTAAGAATCTTCTGTAATTTATAAATAATGTTTACATTGTATTTTAATTGGGCGATTGCCTGTTGATAAATAAATAAATGACAAATTCATTCACTTAACAGTTTTCACATAGAGGTGGGTTAGTGTGACCAATAATTAATTATATTTGCCTGGGTAAGCCGGGTATGTCTTAGATGAAGTCAAGTAACAACAACTTGGTGCACCATGTTGGGCATTTGATATTGTCACGATTTTACAGATGTTTTCGTTTCACAAAGTTTCAATGTTGGAACTGTCCCACTGATTTTGCCCCAAATTTTCGACCTTCACTGTAACACATGATTTTTAATCATTTGCATCAATTTCTCGCTTCACTTGCAGTTTCCCTTTGTCCTGCTTGTTCAGCCATGCTTCATTTCCTTGAATGCCAATCTGTGAAAAAATCCTTATAAACTGTACAGTATAATTTCTTTTTTGTATGGTAGCTAGTTCTTTATTAATTAGAAGAGCAATTGGATGTATCATGTAAAGCTGGTTAATGGTTTGGATGTAACTGAGAATCAGTTATAAGAATATAGGGTATGTTACTGAAGTTAATATGAGCGAGAGCTTGTTAGATTGTATTTAGTTCGCCAGTATGTATAATGCGTAAGGATGGTAGTGTAGAATAAAAGTAGTTCTTTTTGAGGTATATGTGGTAAAACTTAGAAATTTTTGGTAAACATTTTTTATTAAGGAGTAGGGAGTTCTATTTTCTGAAAATATTTTAAGATATGCCAGATTGCGGAATGCTTATTGTCCAAGGAGGAGGAAGTCTTGTAGAGCTGGAATAGATATTTGGTCCCTGAATTGTAAAGCCGTAAGAGTTTGTCTATTTCTTTTTTTTTTTTTTTAATGGTAGTTTCATTTCTTTGCGAGCTACTCCTCTCTTGTCCTCAATATTTCCGCGGATAATTAGTTGGGGGATTTCATAGCTTTTTCCTTTTAGGATATGGCCCAGGTATCCAATGTTTCGTACCTTGATCAAGTTGAGCAATTCTCCTTTAGCATTTGCCCTTATTAAGACTTCCTAGAGTGCCCTTATTAAGACTGTCACGAATAGGTTGAGACTTTCTGAGACAGCGTTCGGAACATTCTTCGCACATTTTGGGAGCCTTTAACTTAATAATGGAGGATATTTTTAACGTCCATGTCTACACCAGTCCGTATAACAATATGGACCACACATAACATTTAACATTCCTTTTTTTTTGTTTTCCTTGCATTTATCTTTAAGCCGTTTGCATTATTTATTTTATTTAGCGGCAACTGCATATCATGTTCGTTATTTGTAATTATTCCGGTGTCTGATACCCGTTAACCTTTATACCATACTGAGCCTACAAGTGCTTCTGCAAAAACATTCTCCACATAAAGGTTAAACACCACAGGAGACAAAATACACCCCTCTTGTACCTCTCCCAAAATTTTAAATTCCTCTGTGTTGGTTGACTTTTTTCAGCCTCATTCGTGCCTTTTTGGTTCTAATAAAGATTCTGGATAACTCTTATATATTTTTCGCCAATGTCAAATACTTTTTCATAATCAAGGAATGTGATGAACGAATCCTTTCGTTGGTCCATGAAGTTTTGTACACGCGTATTCAAGCAGAAAGCTGCTTCTTGTGTACTGATTCCGCTATTGAAACCAAATTTTGTCTCGCCGCTTAGCTTTTCCAGCTTTCTGAACAGAAGAATAAGCATTAACACTTCAATGAACTTTGTCATATGATTATAAATGTTGAATAAAGCAAATCCGTTGGAATATGGCCGATGTTATATATGGCATTGAAAATTGTTATTGACATGTCGATGTTGTCATCTTCCAACAGTTTTATGGCTTCCATTGTAATGCCATCCGGTCCAGGAGCCTTGGCCAGCTATGCTACTTTTATAGCGTATTCCACGTCGGCACGAAAAATGAGAGGGCCCAATAAGTGGATAAGATAGTAATTTTAAGATTCAGTCATTATCCTTAAAAAACGACGAAGCATAGTCTGTCTCGGTATTAGCTAGTTCTTAATAGGTATGTACGTAAACAATTGCCACAGACACACAATACACCTGTAACGATGTGCTGAACGTCCTACAGCAACAGCGTTCAATAGTTCGAACCATGAGAGTGTCGATATCACGCATCCATTTCCACGACAAGACGAGGTGGGGTCCGGAGCGGCTATTTAAAGCGAGCGGCTGGCGGAGTTAAACGAGTCTTGTGGCTAACGCTCTAGGTTCCCTGGCTCGCTAGTGCATTGAATCTGCGAGCCAACCCGGACAGAAAGACTTCCGCAGTGAGGATTATGCTCTGTCCTTAATCAAGCAGAACTCGTAGGTATAGTGGATTGAACGTTTTCGTCAACTCTGACTCAGAATATAACGTGGATCTGCACAATCGAATATTTTGATTGCGAGAGCATTTGGCGCTTCCGCTGGACTGAGGTGAAAGCGAGTATAAGTCTGCGTGCGATCGAATTCGCATATTTCATTTTCTGTTAGTAATAATAATTTTTCTTTTACAGACGTCCGCCGGGGAATTCACTCTCGCGGGATCCATGCGGGGATATAGAATATATTTTATTTTTATTTTTGTACATACGTTAGAATTAATAGATTTATTTTTATTTCAACCTGTGTTTTACTGAGTCTGTCGCCTCGAAAGAGCTACCCGTCACACACCTTGAGAAAAGAAGTTCTCTCTCTGATAATTTGACTTACGATGTCTTTACCTTCCTTGAAATTGTTAGATTACGTCAAGAGTTTGTCAAAAATCGTTGCCATTGATTAAGAGAACGAATTCGTAGGAAAAAATTATTATTCCTTAACCTTAAAACATGTAAACTTATTAAAACAAAAATTTTGTTTTTCCTCTTTATTTTTTATTGATTACTAATAAATAGAAATCAGTATATTTATTATACATATAACATATGCTACTAGATCTAATAAACAGTCCAAATTAATAATAAACATTAATTTGAACATTTCATTCTGTTCATTTCACGCACTTTTTCTTGAATTTGTAATTCTATTATTTGTCTGTATTTCTCTCCTTGTCCCATACTTTCCATTTCTTTCAACCACTCTTCTCGATCTCTGATCTCTTGCACCACTAAAACAATAAGAGCATATTTTGCAATTAAAAAATATAATCATTTAAGTTATAAAATATAAACCCTATTATAAGTTATAAATAGTTATAGAAGGAACAAGAAACGCGACAAATTCGGTACAGAAACATACAGAGATAACCAATATAAACAAACGTATAAAAATCCTACGAAAAGGAGACAAAAATAATCATATCCAAAACCTATGTATACAACTGAATCCAGAAATGTTCTCCAACGTAAAATGTATAGCCGGATAATGTAAACCGCAAACACGGATGATCAAAGATAAAACACAAACAAAAAAAAAACAAATCCGGAATGTATCGAAGCTTGGTGGAAACAGTAGTGCAAGACAATGGCCTCTAACAATAATAATAATAAAGACATCAATAATGATCAGGAAAGATTTGAAAAAGAGTCATAAAATTGGAAACTGAGCACCGGCAGCGCGCCTTGGTGTTAGAGAACCTAGGAATGAAACTAAGACTGAAACACTTAAGTAAATAAATAAGAAAAGTAGGACCTTGCTTAGAGCCTATAGTATATACAACATTGTTGAACACTTAAAGAAATAAAATAAGTAGAGGTCGAAGTAATGCTTATGCAAGAGGAGGCACAAAAGAACTTTGTCAAAATGTAGAAAAATTAGTAGAATTCGATCTAGAAACATTCTTGTGCTTTTTTGATTACTCAAAAAATTAGATTCTTAACGCAAAGTGTCTTTGCGCACTTACGTTCTTGTATCTTAGCACACTTTTCTTCAAACCCACACAACTTGTGTTTTAATGAACTTGAAGTATTGATTTTTTATATTTCACACCTTCATAGTAATATTAATTAAAAACTATACATAGAATTACTAAAGAATACCTCTTTAGTAATAAGAAGTAGGGAGTATAAAAAAAGGGAAAGGGAAGGGAGTATAAAAAAAATGAAAATTGATTTTTTATGATTTTGTTCCAAGGTAAAGAAGAAATCTCTATAAAACTGCTCTAAGACCAGCTATGATGTAGGGAATTGAATGTTGTGCAGTTAAAAAAAGGGGAACAAAAAATGCATATGGTGGAAATGAAAATGCTTAGATAGATGAGTGGAGTGACAAAAAATGATAAAATTAAGAATGAGTACATTAAAGAAAATCTAGTACTGGTACCAATTGCTGCTAGAATGGGAGGGCATAGGTTTAGATAATTGGGGTATGTTTAAGGTTTAGACGCTATCACCCAATGTAGACAATTACCCAGTTTCTGGAAGGAGTAGGAGAGGGAGACCATAATAATCAGGGGGGGGGGGATAATAATGAAAGTTGACCCTCCCTAAGGATAAAGGCAAAGATAATAATAATGATATATGAGCCGATCGCGCAAAATTGGATGTAGCTAGTCCTGCGTTTATTCTTTTTTTTATGGAACAAGTAAACACATACTGATTCTTCGACTTCCATTATTGGAATAAAGCAAAACCCGCTTACTACTCCACACACTAACCGCGCCTCTCTGTATATGTTCACTTATCGCGAATTGGAATCACGCAGTTTGCATCTGTGTCTGAACGGTAACTAAAGCGCCAATTATTATTAAATAGCTAATAGGAGAATTATAAAATACATAAGAGTGACAGTCAATGTGCTTACACTGATCAAAGCGATTAATTTCTTCTTTATTATCCTGGCAAATCTTTTTCTCTATTACTTTCTTCTGATGTACAACAATGTCTGCATTATATGCCATTTGATTCTGTAGTTTTTCTTTTTCCTTCTCTCGATCAAATAACATAGGTTTTGGAAAAAATTGTTCTCTTTCATATACTCCTGAATTCATTATAGTTTCTCTTGAACGTTTCTTGGAGCTTCCAGGTCTGATAGATATCTGAGGAATATGGGAATGGCTTCTGGTTTGTGTTGGAAAGGGTTCACCATTCCTTAAGAAATAATTGTTTTTCTTGTTTTGTGTCATTGTCATTTTGCTTTCTTGCAATAGTTCTAAAAAAAAAGTAAAAATAAGAAATATACAAATTTAAATATCACGAACGCAGTTAATTTATTTATAAAACTAGAGATAAGGTAATTTATCTACCATACAACAGAAATATGTATATATATATATATATATATATATATATATATATATATATATATATATATATATATATATATATATATATATATATATATATATATATATATATATATATATATATATATATATATATATAGTGCGTACCATAACTTTATAATGAAAAACATATTCTTTTAGTTTTATGTCCTGTGCTTATGCCACATTGTGCTAGGGATGACGCTTCTTCGATGGCATTATAAGGTTTTTCTCGTCTAACCTATATTCTTCGATTGTCTGATCTAATGTGCGATTTGTCGCAGTCCTCACAAAGGATCTTATAAATATCTTCTTCGTCTTAAGGTGTCCTCTCCATTACTGAAGGTTGACTAGAACTTCAGCAAATAGCTCTCTATCTTGAGGTGTTCTTAATATCGAATGTGCGTCCATGCCTGTCCAGTCTCTTACATTTTTCAACCAGGAGGATCTTATATATTGCTTCATTTTCATTTTCCAATGCAATTTTTGTTTTTGCGCATGGTACTATAGTTGAGATTTTTTTAACGGTGTTAAATATAGTTCCCATTTTGTTTTTTCTTGCTATTCTGTTTATATATTTTATCTGTCGAACCTTCTATATAGGGCAAGATATTTTTAGCAACATAAAATTTTGAGTCATATCTGAATATTATGGCCCGTTTTCACGCTACGTCTTATTGTACGTTTTGTGGGTCATATAAAACGTACGACAAAATGTACGTTTTGTCCAGTGTATACACACTACGTTTTTCCTTCCGTTTTTTACCTCATTTCTAATTCAGAGTCTTGAGTTGTGTGAAGTTTGTTTAGTGTTTTTTTATTATGGAGGAAACACGGCTGCTTTCTTTTATTTTTTCAACTATAACGATACTACGGGATGAAGAGGGAAAAGACAAGATGGTCAATGGCCTACTTACGTACGTTTTGCTGTTTACATGCCACGTTTTATTGTATAGGATTTGTCCTATCCAACAAAACGTACAATAAGACGTAGCGTGAAAACCGGCTTTTAAAGCCATGACTTTTAATTAACATTTCAGTTTATTTATATACTGATAAATCGTACCATTTTTAAGGATCTTAAATATAGTCATTGATTAAAAACTACACATTGATTAAAAACTACACAGTATAGTTTTTGTGTAATTTTTAATCAATGACATAGTCTAGAGCAGCGTTTAAATTATGTGTGAAACAATCTTTGGCATTCGCGATTTCGTTGATATAATGGCTTAACAACACGCAAATTTGTTTGAAATTGATAGAACTATAAATAGAAAATTAATAAAAAAAAAGTTTGTGACCTGTTGGAATAAAAAATTGAAATGATTTACTGACAGAGGTATTTGTAAAACACATAGGTACCTATATAATTTATTAACTTGTTGAAGAATTTAATGAAAAAGTACAAATTACAATTACATAATATTTAAGTTTGTTTTGTTTTTCGAGTATTTAGAATAACAATAAAAATAACTAAAACAATACTTAACAAGACCCATACACCTACGATCAAATCGGGCAACAGTTGGTTGCGCAAAATCGTCACTAATACACATACGTTGAAAATATGTCTTTTGTAATCTCTTTATTAATAATAATAGCATCGGAATGCAATAGCAAAGAAAGAAAATTGAGGAAATAATCTTGATATTAATTACTATTTAAAGGGGAATAGGCCATAATTAAAGGTTAAAGTAAGTTTATTGACGTTTCAATTTCCACTTCGAAAATCGTTCTCAAAATACAAGATAAGTTTTGAGAACGATTTCCGAAGTGGAAATTGAAACGTCAATAAACTTACTTTAACTTTTAATTGTGGCTTATTCCCATTTAAATAGTAATTACTTTAAAATGCCACAAGGAAATAGCTTCAAAACAATAGTGATCTTGATGAAAGAATGTGAATAAAGAATATATCTTTTTTAGTATTACAAATCTTCTGAAAGCAATTCATGATTAGAGTAAAAAAATTTTGATAGTGGTTTCTGTTAAGTCAATATTCCATAGTATATTATATGTATTAGAATTTAATATTATTTTATAGTAAAATTTAAACCTACAGTATTGCATCTGTGGACCGAAAATCGGTGAAAAGAGATAATAGACTACAAGCGCCCATGTAAGGCGTTACAGGTAAGATAAGCTTCTAGGGGGACTTTTTAACCAAAAACAGGAGCTAAAAAATACCAATAACTCCTAACAACAACAAACAAGAGATACAATAAATAAACTCGATCAATTACTGAATATAATGCAGAAGCTTACAAATAAAACACAAAAATTATGAAGGAAGTAAAAGATATCAAAGGGAAACAAAGAGTATATAGAGAAGAGATAAGGAAATTACCAAAATTAAAATAAGAAAGAAAATCTATCAGTTCAAAAATGAAAACAACAAACTGAGAAAGAATTATATTGGACAAAAATTAGATTAGAGAGGATGAAAAAAGAAAAATAGCAAAACGTAATTGTACAAGATATACCGATAGATACACAAGACCAAATAGAACTCAAGAAAGTCATTGTTAAATATTATGAGGAAGGAAATGGGCATTGAAATAAAGATATATGAAGCAATAAAATTTAGAAACAAAACTTGCCAACATAGCAATAAATTTATTAATAAATTTACAAGACAGTTGGAACTGGGTTTAGTGAATAGAACACATTAATTTATAATATATACCAAACCAAAATGTCACTATTAAAATTCAAAGAGATTTATAAACACTAAGAGGGCCCATGCAAGTGAATACAATTTCCTCTAAACTATTTTTTTGGCGCTAACCAGTATTTTTGAATCTGCATCAACGGCAAATATTTACGCCAACTTAGGTTTGCTCATTATATACTGCTAATAGCAACAACTAAGGAAAATTTAGTACATACAGGATGCGGCATTATTGCGAGGAAGTCCAATTACTCATTTGTTTTAAAAGATACACAAAAAATATTTAGGTACAAGTTTGAACACAAAGGCTCATACTAAAAATATGTTCAAATATACAGGGCCACCCATATGTACAGGATCGAACAAAATTATCTTTTTTTAATGGAACACCCTGTATATTTTTAATTTATTTACTTTTCTCGATGTTCTCGTTTTTGTAATATATGATTTTGTAATGTTATACAAAGTAGTTTAAAAGTTAATTGCGTTTTTAATTTAATTTCGTAGCAAAATTAACCCCCGGTAGAATGGTGGAGATTTGACACCAAAAAATCTATTTATGTTCAAAAGCTTTTTAATATAGTCTACTACTATCAAATAATATAACATAACGAAATATTTAATCTTAGTACCTACTTATAGGTACAGAATTGGTCGAAACTTCAAGAGTTTCTTTAATGAAACACCCTATATTTTAGAATTGTAATGGAATGTTATTTTATTATTGCAAACATTAATTGCAACGACAATTAGGTGAAATTTTAATAGTTAATAGTGAAAATATTCAATCGAAATAATTTTTCATAAATGTACATAATAGTCTAGACTGATTATTTTTGGTGTATAAAATATTGATAAAAATGCGTATTAGCTAAGCCTTTGACAATTAAGGACTACTGGGAAGATAATTTAACCCCCATCAATCAGTTCCCCATCATAAATTAAATTCAAATTATGATGGGGGAACTAGCAGCCAGCTCCCAATACGTCGGCCTAAAAATGAATATGAATAAAACAAAAATAATGACAAACACAGATGACCCCAGACGTATAACTATAAATGGCAGTGAGATAAAACAAATCCAGGAATATATCTACCTAGGCCAAATCCTGAGACTTGACAAAGAGAACCAAAGTGCGGAAATTGCTAGAAGAGCAAGACTAGCATGGGCAGGATTTGGAAAACTTAGTTGGATACTTAAGAACCGCAAAATACCCCAATACTTGAGGAGCAAAGTGTTCAACCAATGCATCCTTCCTATCATGACATATGGATGTCAAACCTGGACCCTAACCAAGGCAAACATGAATAAACTAGCCACAACAGAAAGAACAATGGAAAGAGCAATGTTAAGTATACGACTCTCAGATAAAAAGAGGAACGACTGGGTAAGATCCGAAACAAAAGTCGAGGACATAGCAACAAAAATTGCAAAACTTAAATTAGGCTTCGCGGGCCACACTGCTAGACAAAAAGACCAACGTTGGAATACTACAATACAACATTGGAGACCTTACGAAAGTAAACGACCAAGAGGAAGACCACAGATGAGATGGGTTGATGACATTAAAAGAATAGCCGGAACAAATTGGAAATATGTTGCTCAGGATAGAGACCGATGGAAGGAGTTGGGAGAGGCCTATGTCCAAACATGGACGACAGAAGGCTAAGAAGAAGAAGAAGAAGGGAAGATAATAGGTCTTCGCATCACAATCATAATACAACATCTAAATGTTGTACACCATTAACAAATCAACATAAGGTGAAGTGACGTTTATATACAAATAAATATTCAAAATGGCAGTCGTAGACAATACATTATTGCAAGCGATATTCAAAAGAGCGACTTAAACTAGTTAATAAATTTCTGTTTAATCGCATACATTCATTTCTAATTCTCTCTTTAATATCTTCTTTAGGTATAGCTGGTGTTTTATATGCCTTATATTTTATATAGTCTCAAAAAAGTCTAGCTTGTTTAACTCTGGAGATCGTGGATGCTACCTTATGGCTCGTTCCCTTCCATATTCACATTGTCTCGCGTAAGTTCAACGGTTTCAATAATTCCAACAATTTGTTGTCCAGAAAATATAGATATATTTTTCCGTTTACGTGATCCTCGAAAAAGAATCGTTCTATGACATAATTTTCAAGAATTCCAGACCAAACATTAAACGATCATGTTGTTTGACTGTGGGTGAAAATGTGCAAATTAGAACTTGACTAATGGTGGAAATTACGTCTGTTTACAGTACCATTGTTTTAAAAAGTAGCTTCATCCCCAAATAAAACGTATTCGAAGAAATATGCATCATTCTGAATTTTCTCCTGCATTCACCGACAAAATTCTATGATTATACTGTAGTTATCCTCATTAAGCTCTTGGAACAACTGTGCATGATATGGATGCATCTTGTTCTTTTTTAAACTGTTCCTACACTACGACCACTAGTTTCAAATGCATCATTTGCAATTTCCCTCATAGTAATATGCGGATTCTCACTGATACTATGAATTACATTTAATTCTTTTTCTTTATTTAGAACTGTTTTTGATGGATCAAATTTCTCGTAATTTACGTGTCCAGTTCGTTGAAACTGTTCTAGTAGGTAAACTTTGAAAAGCTTCTATTATTGGTTGTTCTCTATCATAGAATTTCTGATGATAAATTTATTTTTGCTAGTAGCACATTATTGTTATACTCTCCTAGCACAAAAACTATATTAATCTATAAAACTATAAAAAGGTCAAACTTGTAAGCAAGTTTTGTGATAAAGTCATAGCTAATGTGTTTTTTTATTAATATTTTACACACCAAAAATCTTAACTACTTAGCTATTTTGATATATTATCCAATATTAACAAATTAGGAATCATAAATTATGTATTTTTTTTTTTTTTTTTGAAAAACTATTTTTAATTGAATATTTTCGCGTCCAACTTAATAAAATTTCACCTAATTGTTGTTGCCACTAATGCTTGTCTCAAAGAATCACGAATAACTCACAATAAAAGCAGGTACAGGAAATGCTTAAGAAATAATAAAGTACCATAAAATAACATACCATTACAATTTTAAAATACGGTGTGTCCCATTTGAAAAAACTCTTAATTTTTATCCAGTTAAGTATCATTTTTTTGACCATAAAGAAAATTAGGTACTAGGAAAATATACGTGAATTATACTATGTATTTAGAATATATCATATTATATAGTACAATAGAAACTGAAAAAGAATCAACAAAATTACTTGAAGATTTTAATTCTTTAATTTAATTAATTAGACTGTCCAAGAATAAATTGTGAACGTGTCCGTGTGATCACTGCTTTTGATAAATAAGCACTTAATAGTTCATTACAAAAAATGAATAAAAAATAATTAATCAGTAACTAAACACTTACGTTTAAGAAACTGGTGAGTCTCAGGGTTGTAAGTACACCTTGCAGGTTGTAAAAAACCTCCTCGCGGAACATTTTTACTTGGCCAATCCATGTTACCAAAAGTGTAAAAAATCGGTGTTAAATAATAATTTTGAAATCTTCGTATAATTTAAAATATGATTTGACTGTTTAGGGATGGTTGCCACAGATACTTTGAAACTCACAATGAAATGTTACCATAGTGACCACTGTTTAATAACTGTAATCTAGATGCAGTCTACAATAGACTTAATGGGGAGAAATATACGGGGGAAAGTTGATATTGCCACTGAGTTACGGATGTCTGTTATAGAGCAGGGTCGATAATTTTTGAAACCAAAAAAAATTATAGTAGAATAAAACCTATTGGAAAAGAAAGAGAAAATGCTAAAAATGAAAGAAAAAATAAATTCCACACCATCCGAGGTCGGGAAGTGGGAGGGGGTGAGTTTTTAAGGGTAAAAATCGGTTTATCGCGATTTTTGGCGAAACTACAAGTGCAAGATGGAAAAAAGTTAAATGACAAAGTTGTAGGTAACAAAGATCTACAAGTTTTGTATTTACACTTTTTTCACATAACCTCAAAATTTTTGTGGAAAATTCAAAAAACTAAGTTTTTGGTTTTTTATTTTTATCTTTTACAAAAAAAAAAATTTTACGAAATTTGGTGAAAACTTGGTTTTACTATGTATCAAATACACTGTAATTTTTTGGAATTAGAAAATTTATTTTTTTACCTGATATTGATTTAATATCGAAAAGGACCCTAATTTTCAATCGAAAATTCACGCGTCAAAATATCAGCTTTTTTTAAAAGTCGGTGGGCTTTTTGTTTTTTGAAATCTCTACTTTCCGGTAGTGTAAAAAATATACATTACTATGGCAAATGTTTTGAAAATACGCAAAAAAAACTCAAACCGAAATTTTTTTTTTCCATTATTATGTACAATTTTGAGATATTTCTTATAATTAATATTGTAATTAGCCATGTAGCTTAAGATTTCATGATACATTGATAAACAAAAAAATTGTAAATCCACAAAACATTAAGATTTTCATCAAAAAAATGTTATAAAAATGTTAAAAATGCTATACGATTTTTTTTTACAATTAAAAAGCTGGTTTATTAATGTTTAATTACATTTTTGTCATGGGCAATCTTACAATATATATATATATATATATATATATATATATATATATATATATATATATATATATATATATATATATATATATTTATGATGTATATATTTATCATAATATTTTTTAGGGCATTAATTTTTGCCTCTTTGATGGCATTCCTTCGTCGCCTTCTGATTCTAGAAGATCTTCGAAATCTTCAAGACCATAACCGTCTTCATCTCCAATACTGTTTGTTTCCTGTCTGCGTTACTTCCTCATCCACAATTTCATCAGAATCATTATCATTAATTTCTTCGTAGGCTTTTTCTTCCACATTAGAGCATTTTTCTGAGCCGTGACAACTTGAACATAAATTTGGGCATTTCAAACCATGTTTTCGGCAACCACATTTTAAATTGTTGCATCCAGTTTCACAGCTGCAGCAAATAGTTTTGAGCAGTATTTCCGGGATCAATTCCTTTTCTGTAAATTTGGGCATAATGCCTCGTTGATGTTGTTTCCAGGCCCAATCTGTTGCTGTTAGTTCGTTGCCCAGCCATGTTTGAAGCTGATAATATGACCTGTAACAATGTTGTTCCGCTGCACCTTCTATGGGTGGGAGATTTGCCAATAGGAAAGATGATTTGATTTTTGCCAATTGATATTTTTGAAATTGTAATTGATTCATGATTAATTGTAATCCATTTTTTGCGATATCTTGTTTATTTGCATCTTTTTCATAAAAAATGTTAGCAAAACTTGACAAATTTTTAGCGTCTAATAATGAATTTACGATAGTTTTCTTTCCATTCCCGGCAAATCCAGATGTTGTATTACAACCTGAAAAACAATGCAGAAATGCAATGATATTTTTGCAAAATTCATATTTGAGAAACTATTCAACGTGAAAAATTGATCTTTTACAGTTCCAGAACCTGGTTTAAAAAATAAATGTCATTATTATTTTCATTTAATTGAATCAAAAGGACCAAAAGATCAATATCTTGATATCATTTTTTTATTTGTCAATGTACCATAAAATCTTACGGAACATGAGTAATTACAGTGTTAATTTTAATAAATATCTCAAAATTGTACATAATGATGAAAAAAAAAATTCGATCCGAGTTTTCTTCGTTTTTTGCGTTTTTTGAGGACATTTCCCATAGTAATGTATATTTTTTTTACACTATCGGAAAGTAGAGATTTTAACAAACAAAAAGACCACCGATTTTTTAAAAAAGCTGATATTTTGACGCATGAATTTTCGATTGAAAATTAGGGTGCTTTTTCGATATTAAATCAATATCAGGTAAAAAAATAAATTTTTCGATTCCAAAAAATTACAGTGTATTTGGTACATACTAAGGCAAATTTTCAACAAATTTCGTAAAAAAAAAATTTTTTTGTAAAAGAAAAATAAAAAATCAAAAACTTAGTTTTTTGAATTTTTCACAAAAATTTTGAGGTTATGTGAAAAAAGTGTAAATACAAAAGTTGTAGATCTTTTTGTTACCTACAACTTTGCTATTTAACTTTTTTCCATAGCACTTGTAGTTTCGCCGAAAATCGCGATAAACCGATTTTTACCCTTAAAAACTCACCCCCTCTTACCTTTTTTAATGGCTTCGACACTGATCTATAGAAAGAAATGAATATAAATATTCATATTAGCGGTCAGTAGACATTTATTGTTACAGTATCTTACAGTAATTTTGCTGGTCAATGATTTTGTTATTGACTTTGGAAAAAACATATTGAAATGATAGTTATTCTTCAGCAGGTAGGTATTTATAATAAGACCTATGTACGTATCATTAAAAATCTTTACTTGCGTCAATCTTCAAACACCAGGATTGGCTGGGATAATTATGTGTACCATGGAAACCGAGATATTGCAAATTTTTTCATTAAGCTACAATTTGAATTTCCATTCTAAAAAAGACTGAGCTCGTGCAGGCGGTATTTTACAAGTACCACCACGTTAACGTATTAAACCTTTTTACTCTTTCTTGGTATATGCCACCTATAAAATTGATCATAAAATCTAAATCTTCGTTTAGATTCAATTTGCTCTTCCACGATTAGAGATTAATCGTGAGAAAAATAAAGAACGACTATGTAAGGGAGGCTGCACCATACGCTGAGAATGATGATGATGATGATAACCTAGATATTCAATAAAAAAAGTTAATAATAAATGCTGGGGAATCTATAAGAAAAAAATCAGCCGTACACAGTTTAGTTTTCGGAACGCAGTGGGTACGAGAGAGGCTCTCTTTAGCATACAAGTGCTATTTCAACGATGTAGAGATGTGAATTTCGATATTTATGCATGCTTCATTGATTACCATAAAGCATTTGATACAGTAAAACACGACAAGCTGATGGAGATATTAACAAATATTGGAATAAACACCTGTGATTTAAAAATTATTAGTAATCTTTACTGGAATCAAACATCATCTATCCGTAGAGAGGAAGGAGAATTCGATGATATCAAAATCAAACGTGGAGTTTGACAGGGTATACTGTCACCCTTGCTGTTTAACATATACTCTGAGGAAATCTTTTAAGAAGCAGTAGAAGATGTTGAAGCCGAAATTAGAATTAACGGAGAATGTATCAATAACATCAGATACGCGGATGACACATTGGTATTCGCTAACAGCTATGAAGCCGTCCAGGAGTTAATGAATAGAATCACAGAAGTAAGTCAGAGATATGGACTTTCACTGAACATTAAGAAAACAAACTGTATGATAATCTCTAAGAAGGAACAGCAAATTGAAAAAATCAGTGTGAATGGTCAACCAATAGAAAGAGTAACAACATACACCTACCTTGGTACGAACGTCAATGAAAATTGGGACCATTCTCTAGAAATAAAATCTAGAATATAGAAAGCAATATCTGCATTTCAAAAAATGGCTAAGCTATTCAAATGCCACGATTTGTCAGTACCCATAAAAATCAGGTTACTACGATGTTATATCTTTTCTATACTGTACGGAATTGAGTCGTGGATTCTCACAGACAAGAAAATTGAGGCTTTCGAAATGTGGCTTTATCGTAGAAGCCTGAAGATATCCTACACCGACCACGTTACTAACCAGGACGTTTTATTAAGAATGCAAAAAGGAAAAGAGTTGTTAACCACAATAAAAACAGCCAAAATTGAATACCTCGGTCACATCATGAGGAACAGCGAAAGATGTGGGTTGCTGCAATTAACTCTTCAAGGAAAAATAGGAGGAAAACGAAGACCAGGAAGGAGAAGAATTTCCTGGCTAAAAAATCTACGTACGTGGTTCAACACAACAACCACAAATCTTTTCAGAGCCGCAGTTTACAAAATACAGATTGCCATATTGGTCGCCAATATTCGAAACAAATAGGCACTACAAGACGAAGAGGAATCTACAAGAGGCAGGTTGAATAAGATATATCTTACAAATAACTTATTTAGATTGAAGACCATTATAGTTATTTTATTAAGCAAGGATAAATATAAACATTATATGCAATTTCGACAGGACTATGTACTATATGGACTATGGACTTTCAATCAGTCAATATATTCAGTTTAAATTTTAATATTTTTTGTGACATTAGTAATTAACCATAAAAAAATCAAAAACATCTATCTTTCTTGCGATGCTAAAGTTCGTCAGTATGTTCAACGAGATACTGCACCAAAAGTGTGATGAAATTTTAGTAACACTGAAAAGGTTTGCATTAGATTTATTTCAGTTGATTTTTATTTTATAATATAAAATAAGTAAAATCATCTGCCATAGTATAGATTCAGGTGGTACGCAAGAAGTTTATCCAAGAAACCGACGCGGTATGACTTTAGCGTAACCAAAATACCGAATACGTGGATGGTTCTGATTCTTAGATTAGGTACATTCTTTTTTGAATAGAATACCGAAATGGGGAACTCGTGGAACCCCCCTCGGTAGATGAAGTGAAAATATCTATAGAAAAACTAAGGAACCACAAATCTCCAGGCAGCGATGGTATCCCAGCAGAGTTAGTTAAGCACGGTGGAGAGCAGCTCACCAAGGTGATGCGAGAAATTGTTTGTAAAATTTGGTCTGAGGAGCAAATGCCTAAAGAATGGAGCTTAGGCTTAATTTGCCCGTTACACAAAAAGGGAAACCAACTGGAATGCAATAATTACCGCGGAATAACTGTCCTAAATACAGCATACAAGATATTGTCAAACATTTTACACGATAGATTGAAGCCTTATACCGAAACGTTTCTAGGAGAATATCAGGCAGGATTCAGGCGTGGACGTTCAACCATTAACCAGATCTTTACACTACGACAAATCCTCGAAAAAGCGAAAGAGTTTAACATAGATATGTATCATATTTTTGTCGATTTTAAAGCGGCATATGACAGTGTCTTAAGACCAAGTCTTTACAACGCTATGAATGAGTTGGGAATTTCAAAAAAACTCATATGTTTGATAAAGGTGACAATGGCGAAGATGCTATCAGCAGTAAAAATTCAAAAGGACTCGTCAACCCCATTTGAAATACATAGTAGTTGTACGAGACGCTAATTGAGATAGCAGGGGAACAATATTTAATAGATCAGTCCAAATTCTAGCCTATGCAGACGACGTGGACATTATAACAAGAACCAGGGCGAGAACTGCGGAAATCCTAACCGAGCTAGTAGCAGCAGCAGAACGAATAAGGTTACATATAAATCAAATTCATGGCGACTAACACAAACACAAGGGCTGGAAATGTTGACGCAGATTTAATCATCAATGACCAAAACTTCGAAGTAGTCAAAGAGTTTATATATCTAGGGACATCAGTTAACCCCAATAATAACACATCTGAGGAAATAAAAAGGCGAATAATAATTGCAAACAGGTGTTATCATGGTCTATCAAAGTACTTAGCTAACAATCGTGTGTCTCTAACTAACCATGTAGAGGCATGGACGCTAACTAAAACAGATGAATCCGCTCTATCGATTTTTGAAAGAGAGGTACTACTCAAGATATTCGGAGCGGTCTGTGAGGACGGAATATGGAGGCGTAGATATAACTTTGAACTGCAGAATATCTACAAGCATACGTTTGGTGGTACAGATATTACCACTATAATTAAGCGAAACTGCCTGCAGTGGGCAGGACATGTAGCCCGGGCCCCTGAATGATGAAGGGTAAAACAAAATGCCGAGAAGATCGGAGTCGGCAACTGGAAAATGCAAGCAAGGGACAGAACAGAATGGCGTAGAAAGCTTGAGAAGGTCGAGGCCCTCTAAGAGCTGTAGCACCAAGATGATGATGATGATGATGATGACTTGTATATCAATGAAATATCGATGAAATCAATGCTGATTTGTATACCTACTTTAATTTTTTTCGTTTGTAATCCGTTCCTATCAAAAATCCTTTCAAACTGATTCATAAGATATAGCTTGAGACACAGTAAAAAAAAGGTCATTTTCTCTCTTTCGATTAAAATTTCAATATCATTATTTTCCTAATTTCTACTGTTCACGCAAAATGTATTAAGCGCATGTTAAGAATTGCGTATCTAAGAGAGTAAAGTAGATAGATACGGAAAACCTTATTTCATATTTAGGTTATGCTTCACATATTGTTATTATCTAAAATTCTAGTCATAAAAAGTTTATGTACAGATACATGTCTGTACTGTCTCTTCCTAGTTTTCCACTCAACTTTGACTGGTATTCTCCAACTCTTAAGATTTATCGCCTAATAAATCAACACGAATTACTTTCCTAAACCATCCCTACTTTGTTTATATAACCAAATTAAATTTAATAAGACTTATAATAATATTAAGCAACGAGAGGATACAATGAGGATGTCCTATTAAAATGTTTAGCTCTCAATGTTCAATCACTTTAAAAGAGAGATGCATTGGAACTTGTTTTTACGTTTTACATTTGTGTTATTGTATATTATATCTTTTGGTTATGGATGCAGTAATTACAATTGGTATGTAATTTTCTTTATTTAATTTATAATAAAGTTCTAATAATATATCAAAAATATTTTGCAGACACTTTATATCAGCTAAATTTAATGTATTTTTAAATTTGTTTTAGGAATCCTCTAAAATCCAATTCATCATTCCATATAGCATTATTAATCTTGGCGCGTGGAGGATCAAAGGGAATAGAACTAAAAAATATTGCTAAAGTTGGAGGTGTACCATTATTGAAATTGTCGTTAGAGCAAATCAAAAAGTTATATTTTGTAGATTCTGTTTGGGTATCAACCGATCATGTAAAAATTTTTGGACAAGCTGAAAAAGGTAAGTAAACATCAGATGTTTTACAATAAATTTTGTTGATTAGAATAAATTAATTAGCTTATTAGAATAATATTTTTCGTAATATTTTTTTATCAATGTACGTTGAATTTTATTGGAATATGTGTCCTTAAATGCAATGACTCTAAGTTTATTTCAATTTCTAGTTCACGCTTCTTTTAGCTTACTGCAAGCATGTTTGTGTTATTCTTCAACATTTAACCTTCGTCTTCCCACGTCGGTAAAATTACGTGGAGTCCCATGACATGGGTTCCATTTGTACCTCAGAAAAAAATGCGTATATTAACTTTTTATTATAAAAAAATTTTAAATTAACACATTTTTATTACATCAAAGGGTATATCGAACAAAAAAATAATTTTCATTATTTAATTAAATTAACTGTAGAAATAAAAAATAAATGTTAGGACCGAAAACTAGTCTGAAGTTTCTTGGCATCGGGTGCAAATTACTTCCTTGATATGGTGTTCTGTACATACAAAATTTTTACACTGCTTACAAAATTGCCTTGATTTACGATCTTTATTTCGACTACATAAGTAGCAAAGTCCACTTGAATATCGTTCACAGGCTGCTTCCATTTGCATCTTCACCAGCGCCAACTCAGGAACGACATCTTGCATGTACTGCTTCAACGTCTTACTTAATCCTACTCCCTTATTATATCGCCTGGTAATATTTTCTTTTACTAAAGCTTCTCCTAAATTTAGTAAAAAATTACGTCTATCATATTTCTCTCTAGATGAATCCGGGTACTTGATTCACCATAAGATGTAAGCGTTCAGGCCAGAAATATCCAATATTTGGCCAAACATTGCCATTGCATATCCTACGAGCAGAGAATTGCTTCACCATCTTATCTGTGGTATTTACTGCACCTTTTGTATGATTATAATATCTGGCTTGTTATTTAATGTTTTATCGGCAACAGCACCATCATGATGTTCAGTGGATAATAAAATAACCGATTTGCCTTTGCTGGTAACATAAGAAACCATAGCCATAGTCTTTCGAAAAAGCAAACATACTAGAATGAACAGGCTTGAACGATTTGGGTAGCAACTCGTTGGGAATACATGCTTTATTTTTACGCAGAGTACCACATAGGCTTATTCCTTTTTTTGATAGTTTTTCGGCCAGTGGTAAGCTTGTAAAAAAATTATCTGTAGTTATGCCATACCCAGAGCCACGTGGCTCAATAAGGTCAAGGACAACTCTTTCACCTTGATTTCTTTCGGGTGCGTTATTCTTTTTTCCAAGATAAACTTGTAAATTCATACTGTAAGCATTTTCGCTGTCTGCCATCGCCCAAATCTTTAATGCATATTTATCAGGCTTGTTTTTTATGTACACACGAAAAGGGCATCGCCCTCGGAATGAAACTAGTTGTTCATCTATGGTAAGATGCGGTCCAGGTGAATATGCCATAGTACAATTTTTCAAAAAAGTATCGAACACCTCTCTAATAGGTGCGAGTTTATCGTGCGCTTTACGCTCAGCTCTGGTAGAATAGTAATCAAAACGAATAAATGCTGTAAGCAACTTAAATCTATTACGTGACATATTTGCCGGAATAATAGGACTAGCGTATTTTTTATTGGTACACCATAACATTTTTAGGGGCTCTTTTGTAGCTTGAAGTGCTCCTTGAATAAGCAGAAGTCCTAAATAAGCTTGAATTTCTATATGATCAGTTAGCTGACAAGTACGTGCTGGTTTATTTGGATTTGTTTCGTTCCATTTGTGTATTATCTAAAAAAAATACCCATGACATTACAATCCGTTTATGTCCTATTACCTATCAACAATAAGAATAAAATAACTGAAACATATTACAAAAAATTCGAATCTGATGATTTGTAAGATGCAAACTGATAAATTTTTGTCGAGATGCAAACTGATAAAATCTTGGCCGAGATTCGGACAAGATCGCCGAGGTCGGCCGGTCTTCCTTCTTCAAGTCGGTTTCTGACTTCAGCCGATAATTGTTTATTCTGTTAGATCGCACTTTACCGGTGGCTGCTATTTTTTTATCCGTTAAAATCTTCATCAAGCTAAAACTTGTAAAAAAATTGTCAAAATAGAAGAAGTGATTTGATGGTTTTTCCGTAACTAATATATTATTCAGTATCACAGATGCTCCTAAACTTTGGACTTCATCATCCCTTTTTCAGTGTACAATTCGGTATGAAAACAATACCCACTTTCGACACAACACATTGTCCACTGTTTGAAGCCAAACCGAATTGGCTTTCATTCAATTATCATTGAAATGTAAATTTCTTTTTATTTCTAAATACCTGTTTCTTGATAAACATTTTCTTACACTGTCTATACATAAATCCTCATCTTCACACCAATACATTTCTCGAACACCTCTATAGGAGTTTTTTGCTTTAGAGACTGACTGATTTGTTCTTTAGCTTGTGCAATATCCGTATTATCCTTAAAGTTTTTTATAAAGTCTAACCTACATTTTTGCCAATCTGAATTTGGTTTTATTTTCCGAGCTTTAGTTTTCTTTTGGCGTTTCTATGGGATTCCATATGCATATGTTTAAGAACGCAAATCTGAGTGAACAAGGAATTAATGTCAATGGAGAAATGCTTAGTCATTTGAGGTTTGCTGACGATATTGTCCTTTTTGCTGACAGAATCGATGATGCAGTATCGCAACTGGAGAAACTATACCTAGCCTCCCTACAAGTAGGATTATAAATCAACCACAAAAAAACACAAATCATGACAAATCTTGTGTTAAGCGAAAAGATTTCAGTAAATGGCATGCATATTGAAGAAACCACCTCATATAAGTACTTAGGACATGAGATACGCATAGGAAGAGATAATCAAACGTGCGAACTAAGCCGCCGCATAGGACTCACTTGGGTGGCATTCGGCAAGCTAAGCTATGTTCTTAAATCAGAACTGCCTATGTGTCTTAAAAGAAAAGTCTTTAATCAGTGCGTGTTGCCAGTACTTACATATGGTGCAGAGACATTAACACTAACCAAGAAAGTAAGAAATAAAATTTGTGTTACTCAAAGAGCCATGGAACGATCGATGTTAGGCATTTCTCGTAGGGATCGGATCACGAACAAGGAAATAAGATGGAGAACAGGAGTGACAGATGCCATAGAAACAATTATGACCCTTAAGTGGAACTGGGCGGGGCACATAGCTAGAATGTCGGATAACAGATGGACACAGCGAATAATACAGTGGAGACCGAGACAAGAAGCACATCGAAGTAGAGGTCGTCCACCAACAAGATGGTCTGATGACATAAAACGGATCGACAAAAATTGGATGCAAACAGCACAAAACAGAAATACATGGAAAAGACTGAGGGAGACCTATATCCAGCAGTGGATATATCCGGGTTAAATGATGATGATGATGATGATGATGATGATGATGATGATGATGGGATTCCGTTTTATCAGGAATCTCATCAGGTGTCTTATTTAGCGGTGATTTACTACATTTAAAATGTTACTTTACGTTCTTTCAAAAATGTAAGGGGTATTTAAAAGGAAGTGAAAGAGCAGCCTCTTTATGTGATTGTAGACGAGACTTCTTAATGTCACTCGCCACGAGCAGATTGCTATTGTTTTTAGATATATCCATTGTTTGATATATCCCTAAACGTTTCCAGTTGAAAGTCTACTAACATTGAAATGTTTAAATTTAACTGATGCAGAAACCTTTTTAGAATAATAAATTCTAATTTGCATGATATAAATGTTTCTAGGAGGATGTTGAAGCTGTATGCTTTGACGGAGCTTCAGTGATGTAAGGAAACTTTACTGGTAAAGAAAAGATGTAAAGAGAAAAAAATTAAAAATTTGTATATTCATTGCTATGCTCATTACCTTACTTTAGCATTGATAGCCGCTTGCGCTAATTATATTGAAAATCCAAAGATTTTCGATTTTTTGGTTTAACACAATTGGCTTATTCTTATATTGAAAGCAGTACAAAAAGGCACGCTATTTTGAAGAGATTGTGAAGGTCGTGAATAATAAGTTAATACCTTTGAAATCTTTATCTAAAATATGTTTGGCTTATCGTGCTAAGGCAGTTGCCTTGGTAAAAAATCAGCTTAAAGCAATTGAAGAGACAGTTGATGACGCAACTGATGCAAAAGCTAGAGCTAAAGGTAAAAGGATACTAAATCAAATAAAATCCTTTAGTTTTGTTATGCGTTTTGAAATAATGCATCCAATTCTGTAAATAGTTGTCAAAATTAGCAAATTACTTCAATCACCAGACATAGATATTTGTTAAGCATAGAAGAAGTTTTAAACTTAGCGCTTGCTTTGGAAGCATTAAGGATCGAACCATCTATATTTGATAATATTTATTCCAAAATAAAAGACACTTGTGATAGGCTTCAAATTGACATTCCTCCCCTGAGAAAACGTAAAGTTTCTACTACATTAGATAATAATGCATTTCCAGTCAAAAAAAGAAGTACTTTAAAAGAAGTTTTTACTCGAGTAAAAAACTTTGTTTTTTATTCTGCTTTTAAACCTTGCAATCAGAAGTTTGTGATCTGTGCCAAATCCTACCCGTATTTTTTCTGCTACATCCTTTATTTTAATAGAGCTTTCTTGATTTCTGTTTAAGCTTCTAATATGGAAATAGTATTGTTTGATCGATGTAAACTAAATTGTTACTACCCTTTACGACTTATTTGTGTACATCATCGTTCAGCTGATTGTTTCTATTAAATTTAAGTTTTCATTTTAAAGAACAATTTCTGAGATTTTGAAGTACCTACCTATGTAAAGAACTTGAATTTCTAGAAAACGTCAATATCCACTGGAGATCTGCTGAGTCCGCTTCCGATACAGCCACGTCTTTGCAAGGAATAAGCGAATTCTTAGGACATCATCTTAACGTGGACGTTATTGGTTTAATTCAATGTACTTCACCCTTCATCAAATCAGAATATATACAGGCTGCTGTTAACTACATGAGACTTGGATCAGAATGTGTATTTTCTGTGACACGGTAGGTAATATTACATTAATCATATTTATTTTTTTAATTTTTGACTTTGATTTGGTCTCATTTTATTGTTTCAGTTGGGCCCAGTCAGTTATGGCATAATTTGTAAAAGTTTACTTTTAATACTGAACTTCCCGTAAATTTTCGTAATTTTTTAGATATATTCAAATTTGTATAATAAATATTTTTTTAATATGTATATAATATTTTACGCATTTCCTATATAAGCTATGTGTATACAAGTCAACATTCTTAATTTCATAATGGTCTTACACTAGATTTGTTCGATGTGCTTATACAACAACCAGATATTCGATTAAATAAGTTCAGAGCAGATCTTGGCACTACTTGGTATATTTGTATATTCAGTTTTTAATAGCTGGGCTTATAGTCTAGGCGGGATCTGTTTTGGATTGGACATTTTCCATATGAATCTATTTTTTTGCTGGAATCCCTTCAGGATGTGTCCAATATCGATAATCACGATATGTGCCAGTCGCAAACCCTGTGCTAAATTTTTTATTTAACAAAATCTGAAAACAATTGAAAATTTCTCATTTTTTTGCTCCTATTTTCGTTTATAATTCGGAAAATATTGATCCTAGAGAAAAAATTATAAGAAGTTAAAAGTTTCGTTATTCAATTTTACACAATATTTGGTTAGCTAGAAATTAACAATTTAATGTTTATTGTTGAAAAAATAGCAATAATTGGAAAAAAAGTACAAAAAAATGAAGTTAATCCTTTAAATGTTTTCGACTTTCCAAACTTGACTTACAAGCTCCATATTCCGCCTAGAAAAACCTTTTAATATGTTTAAAACGTGTGCTAAATTTTGTTAAGATCGGTCGGATAGGTTTTGCATAATAATTTTGCAACCTAGCCTACTGGAAAAAATCGCAAATTTTCAAATTAGTAGTAGTAGGCCCTAAATAAGGCTCTCAGATAGTTGCAAATTTTTTTACACATAAAGGAAGGCTCAAACTTTCAAACGCCTTTTGTAAAATTCAAATCGGTTCACTAGGAGAGCCTAGAAATTATTTTAAAGTTTTAAACATTTTTTATATATATTAGGCTTATAAACAAATTGAATAACTACGAGCTTTAAAGATATTCTTCCAAAAAAAGAAAAAGACTCTAAAAAAATTATTGAAAATTGAGTCAAAATAAAGTTTATTTATGAAAAAAAAAAATTTGTTTGTTGTACTTAGCTTAAATAAATTCCAATTTATGTAACTGTTTACGCAAAGTTTCACGCCCATTTGGGGAATTATTTCATTAGTTTTTATCGCAGAAAAGATTTTGTCGAGAGTAGGAATTTTCTTATTAAAATAAAAATAATCAACTGTACGTCTTATTTCTGGATTGATATATTCATAAAATTCTAGAAGATGTGTCTGTGGGACATGAACGTACCCGAGCGTTGTTTTTGACGGACAATCCTGTAAACAGTGGATGATGATACTCCTGTCATACATTCACAACGACTTATTGCCTCCGCCTGAGACAATGTTTTTCTCAAATACTCGTACACTTTTCACATTTATACTCTCCCTGCTAGTAGGTACTAGATTCTTCCATTTTTATTTAATTAAACAATATTTAACAAATGCAATATATCGTTAAACACAAAGACACCTGTATACTTCTAACACACAATGTACTTATAATTCTGAGAAAACTAAATATACACTGACTATATACGCACCCTTTCTCCGCTACTGACATGCTTCCTGGTAACATTCATTGCGATAAAAACCCAACTGATCACGCTCATGAGTCATTTCACTTATTATTTGCCAGACTAATTAATAGCTGGAGCATTTTTTTATGTGTATGGTTCATACGTAGGCTATCAGGTGGCAGTTTGTGGTCTCTCAAGAAGCAGTTAAAAGCAAAAGCGAGAAGCTGAAAAGTGTTTTAGGGAGTCCCTTAGGTCCGAAAACTCGTTCATTTTCCATGGTCCTTAGAATTTCCTTCACTTCATTTGCTGTAAATGAGGCTTTTTTTATGGTTGTCTATGACTTAAAGACTCGTCATTATTTTCCGAAAGAGATTATGGACGATCTTCGTTGAATAGGTTCTGACAATAATATTCTGAATATGGTTGAGGCTGATATGAACTTTTTTATTTCTATCTTTTCTTAAAAATTTCATTAAATTTCATGCTTTGCTTGCCTATGTTCTGGTCTCTTTGTTCACAAAGCACTGTTTTTTTGACATCTTTACAGCACCGTGTGTAGTATTTCCGGTCCTCTGAGCCTTTCCGGTCATTTTATCATGTTATATGCCTGTTTTTTCTCATCTACCTGTACTTAAATGTCTTCCCTCCGTCATTCATTTGTATTTCTTCTGTCTTGCTCTTCTCCTTAGGCTTCTTCGCTTATACATTCTACTCTATTTTGATACGTATGTTTCAATCATGGTACAATGAATGCACATGTGTATTCATTGTACCATGTGTATCAATGACCGATGAGTAAGCAACATAAAGTTTTAAATTTCAATTTCAATTGAATTCAAATTCATAAATGTTCATTTGAAGATGGGTAATTCACGTAGATAAATAAATATTCATACTACAGAATTGATAATTAAGATAGAAAAAAAGCCAAAGTTAAAGAAAGGCAGGTAGTAACTTTGAAAAAAAAACAAAATGCAATCAGTCAAGAATTATTTGCAACAAATATTGCTTACCTTACTCCGTGGCGCTACACTACTTGACGAATGTCTCCATTATTCTTTGTTATTGGCTCGCTGCCGTCAGTTTCCCAATCTCCTCAGTTACTCCTGCACGTTTTCTATCTGATTTAAAGTTTTCCTCCACTCCTTCTCCCTACCAGGCCACCTGGAAATACTTTCTTGGTGCTTCTTTCCTCTTCCGCTTTCTGTATGTGACCAACCCACCTTAAGCGCCCTTTATTTTAGTCACCATGTCCGATTTTTCAAATAGCAGGTGAAGTTCCTAGTTTCTCCTTAACCTCCAAACTTCATTGTCTCTATCTGGTCCATAATTTTTTCTACGGATATTTCCTTCCCACCTACTGAGCGCTCCTTTATTCCTACTGGACAAAATCCATGTCTCGCTTCTAAATCACTACTGGACGCATCACGCTTGGGTACAAGATCTTCTTGTATCAAAGATCTTGTACAAGCGGTATAAAGACCTAAGAAGGTATTCTGTTATATTTTCTAATATATTTATCTATTGTGGCACTATCTCTTCTTACATGTAGTACCACTTTGTTCTATTCGCATCCATAAACGTTATTATTTTTTTCTAGTAATGTTTTATGTCTTATTTCATCGCTTATGGTTATTCTACAACATCTTTTGAGAAATTCAATCTACTTTTCACCTATCTTACTTCTATTTCTTTAGTTAATTATGCAATACATACTATCATCTAATCGCATCTAATAATACTTAGCAATAATAGTTTACAGTTTTCTTTTCTTTCTTAGACGGCTATACCATCAAATGAGGTTCAGTTGCCTAATTGCTCCCATTAATTTTTCTATGGTTTGTTTATTTTTTTTTTGTTGTCAATGTTTTTTCACTATTCTGCTTCTTTAAGTACTTGATATTAATGTCAAGTAGATAATAAATTTGATAGTAGATATTTCAAAAATATTGAATTGTTTTCGTGAAAAATTGTATTTGTATATTACATATACCTTAATAACTGTTGTTTATTGGATTTTAATCCCAAATAAACTAATTTACGTTTCATGATATAGTTTTGATAAAGATTGGAATACCTGTCAAACCGTTAATATGGTTAATACGTTAATATATATATATATATATATATATATATATATATATATATATATATATATATATATATATATATATATATATATATATATATATATATGTTTTGGATGGGTTGGAGTCAATGAAAAAATCTTTTAACGAGTCACAAGTACTTACCTACTTTTTTCTTACTCTTATATATATATATATATATATATATATATATATATATATATATATATATATATATATATATATATATATTAACAAAAAAGATCTTTAAACATCACTTCCGTATTTCATATTTCCTGACAACGATTTGAATTTATTTCCAGAAGCCATAAATTAATATGGAGAGAAATAAATGACAAGCTATTTCCATTCAACTTTGACCCAAAAAATCGTCCAAGGCGCCAAAATTGGAACGGAGACCTAGTGGAAAATGGCATGTTTTATTTTATGACCCGAAAATTAATTCATAATGGAGTCTTGCAGTCACGAAAGTAAGTACCTAAGGGTTAAAACTTAGCTTTGTAACATTGCTAGTCTGCTTGTTAGAGTTCCTAGGCTTTTTAGCGACTGTTTGTTGCGCGTGGGTTATGGTATTCTCGCGAGGTCTCCTTTTACCCTCTGCCTTTACCAGTTCTGCCGCACTAGTTTTGTGTGTGTTTTTTTTTGTCCACGTCCGAGCAGCTATTTTTGCCTCTTTCCTGATATTCCTCTTCTGAATTTATTATTTTTACTGGAAATAAGCCACAATTAAACTTTAAAATAAATTTATTTTGACGGTTCGATTTCCACTTCGGAAATCGTTTCTGAGAACGATTTACAAAGTGGAAATAGAAACGTCAAAATCAACTTATTTTAAAGTAAAATTCTTCTTCTTTTGACATCATAACGCTGGATGGGTCTTTGCCTGTCTGGCTATGTCCTTCCATTCAGATCCCTCTTGGGCCCTTCTCCTCAATTGTCGTTTCCAGGTCGTCTTCCACGTCATTCAACCATCTTGTCCTGGGCCTTCCTTTTTTCCGCCTTCCTACCGGCTTCCACTGTTAAATCTTCTTTGTCGTTTAGTGTCTTCTTGACGCTGAAGATGTCCCAGCCATACCCTTCATTCAGATGTCATACCCTTCATTCAGTTCATTTACCTCATCGTTTCTTCTGATTCTCCATGTGCCGTTCCTTACTTCCTCTTTTACCGGCCATATACTTTTCTCAGTATCTTTCTCTCGAATGTCCTGAGTTGGGCTTCCTCTTTTTTCGTCATTACCCAGGTTACACAACCATAGGTTACTACGGGTCTAATCAAAGTTCTGTAAATAGTCATTTTGGTTTTTTTGTCTAATAATTTCGATGTCATCAATCTTTTATTAGCATAGTATGTACGATTTCTACTGGAAATACGTGCATTCATTTCGCTACATACGGAATACTTCTGATTGATTTCTGTGTCCATATATGTGAAGACATCCACACGTTCAATAGTATAGTTGTCTATTGCTATATTATTTTCATTCTCAGATGTTCTTTTGATGGTCAGGTACTTAGTTTTTGTTTCGTTTATTTTAAGCCCTCTGTTTTGTGCTTCAGGATCAATTTCCTTGAACTTTTGGTGTTTATATGGCCGGTTACATTGGTTTTTCTGATGACTGCTTCAAGAACTAGGTTGAACAGCATGGTTGAAAGGGCATCTCCCTGTCTCTCCCCCATGTTGATTTCAAGCAGGGGAGACAATTCTTCATCTACTCTAACTGCGGCTTTTGAACTCTGCAACGTCATTTTTATGAGGCTGATATATTTTTTTGGTATACCTAGATTTCGGAGGTCTTCTAGCATTTTGTCTCTTTTCACACTATCAAAAGCTTGTTCAAAGTCTATATACATATATAGTTATATCTCGTCTTCATAATCTTTCTCTTGTATTGTTCTTAGTATGAATATGCTGTCTGTAGTGGCTCTATTTGGTCTGAATCCATTTTGATAATTTTGTAAATTACATTTAGCAATGTAATTGGTCTGTAATTGTGACATTCCCTCTTATCGCCTTTCTTATATATTGGCTGTATGACCAACATGCCCATTCCTGTGGCATTTGCTATTTGGTCCATACCAACTTTATCAGGTAATGGATTCTTCTTGAAAGTTCGGGTCCTCCATATTTCAACCATTCTGCCGAATCTCCTTCCGTTCCTGGCACTTTACTGTTTTTTAGTTTCTTTATTATTTGAACTACTTCTTCATAACTCGTATTTTCAATGAGCTGCTCAGACGTAAAATATGGCTTATTTCCAGTAAAAATAGTAAATAATTATTGTATTAGGATTCCAAAAGAAAATAGCTTCAGAATAATATCCTCTTTTAAACTCCAGGAAAGCGTTTGTTAATAACTTGCTCAGTATGTTTTTCTCTGGAAAACTAGGAGTACATCCTCTGGCTCAATATTTGGGGCGGAGACAGAATCTGCGATTGAAGTTGCCTCTCTAATCGTTCCGCTTATTATTTTTATTTAAAAGTTCAGAAGAGTACTAATTTCTGCGCCATCTGTTTGTCCTTATAAGTGTCCATTTTGTTCCCATAAGTTGTCCCTCATTAAAGAGCGACGTAGTCGCGGCACAAATCTGATAATATGATGTTATTAAATATTAGACTTAAGAAGTGAAATTTTTAATAATTTTTCAAATAATGTCGATATACCTGTTAACGGTGATATTGGCCTGATTTCACGTCGTTTGGTAATTTTTCCGGCTTTTGTAACATGATTACTTCTGTTACTTTCAATATCGTTGAAACCTGTTTAAGGCGAAATACGTTGTTGATTAAATAAGCGAACATTACTACATTTTTTGGATAATTTCTTTAGCACTTCTCCTGTAATAAAGTCAAATCATGCTTTTTTGTATTTAGATTTTCTTCGATTTTTGTAGCAACTTCTAAAAGAATGATTAAAGGTTTCGCTTTAAACACACTCGTATAAGCTTTCCAAGGGTATTTATTTTTGTTTTAAGTTTTGTTCACTAGTAGCTGTTTCGTTATGTTTGGTTCACAATATTTGAAAATTCTGTTACGTTTTAAAAGACACTGAAATTCACCAAAAGTTAGTACCTATTCACACATTCATTACAAGTAGATTTAAATTAATAAAGACAAATAAAAGAATTTTATTTTTATATTACACTTTAACAATAGCTTTGCCGGTATTTCCACCACGTAACATATCAGCAAAAGCTGCATACATATTCTCAAATCCATGGGTGACAGTCTCTTTATACTTTAGTTTTCCTTCATTAATCCATTTTTTATTTTGTTCTACACCTTCGAACCATCTATCGACCCATCTTTGAACAACGAATCCTTCCATTCGTAGCTGATTAAATAGCAAAGGATATTGCACAATGGTAGCTAAAAAGAAAAAAGTCAATAATATTTTTGTTTGCGTTTTACAGTCTAGTCAATTATTCAAAAAGTGTCTTAACACGTTCGCTGATGGTAATAAGAAGACCAACCTATTTTAAAAGTTAGTTTGGCTTTTAAAAACAATCAGATGTAAAAAGTTAGAAATGGAATCGTAATAATATGTACCTACACAATTGTGAGGAAAAAGTTGGTAGTTCTAGTTAGAGGATATATTTATTTTATTGGATTAATAGAAGCGTTAAGACAGAACTATTAAGAGGCATTACGTAAAGCTTTCTTACAGTATATTAAAATTGTTGCAGATCAGATCAGATGTTGCAAAACATGATAAATAGCGCAGACATTCGAAAAAGGCCTTTACAATACATCTTCTTTTGTTCTATGGTTTTCTCTTGTTAGTTCTACAAAAGGATTTACTCTGCTATGATTCGGAATCTATAGAATTTCAAATAGGTTTCTTGGTCATTTTGGATAGTTATAGTCAAACTTATGGATGCATAATTTGATTTATCTATATTCAATATTTCAAAGTTCAGGCGCATGTGTCTTTTGAAGACAAGAGTTTGTTCAACTGAGCTGTATGTAAGTCAATAAAAGTAAGTTTTTATATAAGAAAACTACAACAAGATCTTTGTTTAATCTTTGTTTGATTAGCTTTTTCTTAAAACGTATTCTGAAAAATATTCCACCCGAACAAGTAGATTCAGACCTAATGGAAGGTGTACAGATAAAATCTTCAGCCTGACTACACATATTGTAGCGGGCTTCCAAAACCAACAAGTGACAGCCGTAGTTTTCGTGGACCCAACAGCTGCCTATGATACAGTGAGAAAATAAGGGTTCCTATACAATCTGGCGGAACAAATCCCTTGTTAGACCTTGTAAACGCTGTGACTCATAAACAACATGATTTCTGACAGATACTTTCAAGTGGTCCATGGTAATATCTTAATCAAACAAAGAAAACTCAACAATGGTTTACCTCAAGGATCATACTCAACACCGATGTTATTTAATCTATATATCTTAAATCTATCTGAAACCAACCCTAGAAAGTTTGGATATGCTGACGATCTAGCCTTAGCTATACAACACAAACAGTTTAAACCTACCTAAAATACGCTTACTAACGAACTCAACAAATTGTACAAACATTTCACCAAGTGGCAATGAATACCAAACCTAAATAAAACCGAAGTCAGCTGCTACCACCTTAGGAACAATAAAACAAACTATGAATTAGATATCCAAATGAATAACACAGTGCTATCCTATCACCGGTATCCAAAATATCTCGGAAGCTAAAGCTTTATCTTAGGCAGAACTCTATGATTCAAAAAACACCTCGAAACAACAGCTCTCAAAATAATTACGCGAAATAATTTTATTCAGAGACTGTGGAGCACTAGCAGGGGAGCATCATTGCGATTATATGTAATTAGTCTGGCGTACTCTGTATAGTATTTTTCACCGGTATAGATAAACAGCGCTTATACAAAGAAAGTGAACACTCAGCATAACATAGCAATGAGAACAATAAGTGGATACATAAGAAGACAAGACACTCTGATACAAGAATAAAGGAAAATAGTTAGTAAAGTAACACTAACCCAGTTCATGAAGATTTCCCGGACCTGGCAATAAACCGACTTCGATTTAGGAAACCGCCAATGTTAGCACAACAACTGACAACAAACAATGGCAACATTAAGTCTGAACGGCAGACGCTCTGGACTGAAAGTGTCCCACCCGATTGGGAACATTACGAAATGTAATTGACCCAATCGTAAAACCCGATGGCTTCAACCAACAACGACATATCTGGAAAACCGTAAACCACATCAGAACAGGACATGGTGTTTGTGACCATAATCTTCATAAATGGGGGAAAAGACCCAATCCATGTTGCTACTGAGGCAATCCAAACCAACACAAATTTACTACACAGTTAAAGAGTCTGAACTAGAGCATATCAGGAGGATTTGAACAACTTCCATACCACACATTCCAGCCTTGAATGGATAGGTGAATTGTGAATTAAAGTATTTTTTTTTACGATTATATTCACTAAAATTTCGCTATACAAATTTCTAAAGGTTAAACATTAAGATACTTATTATAAAAGTAAAGTACCTTTTGGTACTGTTGTATCGTTGTATCCAGAAATTGCCCCACATACAGAGATTCTACCGTACAAGCTCATGTACGCCATTATCATCGAACTGATCTCTCCGCCAACCTAAAATAGGTAAATATTATTAATTTATAGTAAATGTAATGTATAATATTAAAGATTTGAAAGGATGATTTGCCAGGTGATAATGATTGAGCTACATTATTGAATTTAGTAACTTTTTTTAATTAGATATTACTTTATTTTGATTAAACTACAATTTATTGGTTTTACATTTGTTTTTACGTTATCAAAAAGTTGTTAAATTAAGAAATTATTCGATATTGTAGGCTATTTAATATCTAAAAGATACAATTAAAATCAACAAAAAGTAACTTTTATTTGTTTAACTGAGAAGGCAAGAGGAATATTGGGGAAAACCAAACCAGTTAAACAAAACGACTGGTTTGACAAGGAGTACCAAGAAGCAACAGATAACAAAAATAGAGCACAGCTAAGGACAAATCAAGCAGGATGCACAAGAAGTGCAAAGGAGGAATACCAGACCATAAGAAGAGAAGAAAAATTATTACATAGAAGAAAAAAGACAATTTAAGGAAAAGCAGTTAGAAAGCATAGAAGGGCTAAGAAATCAAAACAAAACTTGAAAGATCTACAGAAATTTCAACAAAAGCAGAAAAGAGTTTAAGCCACGAATAGGGAGCTTTAAGAATGGAGGAGGAAACTCACCGAGCGGTTGAATTTTTCGACGCAAAATTTAATGGCTATCATATCGAAGAAGCAAATAACAACCTAGCAGATTGAAATGATTGAAATCTGTTCAACCCAAACGAAAGGAGAAAGTTGTATCATTAAGGAGGTTAACACCCTGCTACATATACTGCATAAACTTATATTTCTTGTCTGGTAAAATAAGACCATGCCCTGTGAATGGTCTCCAGGCGTGATATGCCCATTACACAAAAAAGGTGACCAGCTTCAGTACGACAACTACAGAGTTAACCCTGTTATCAACTGCTTACAAAATACTAGCAAATATTCTCTACGAGAATATCACAAATAAAAGTATAGCCAAACATGTCAACAACTTCATATGAACGATAAAATCCTCTTGTTACAAATAAATACGTCAACGATGAACACTAACATTATACAAGTCTATGCACCCACAGCAGACCACAGTGATGAGGAAATATCACAATTTTATAAACAAATAAGCAACCCTATAAGAAATATAACGAGAAATGAACTCCTTATAGTCATGGGAAATTTCAATGCTAAAATAGGTAACAGAAAAGAAGGGCAACATATTGGTCCTTACGGATTAGGAGAGAGAAATCAACGAGGAGAAACAATGTGTATCTTTGCAACTGAAAATGAGTTAATCGTGCTAAACACATTTTACAAACTACCACCTAAACGCCTGTATACGTGGATATCACCTAGAGACAACGGAGAAGACATTATTAAAAGAAACCAAATAGACTATATACTTGTTAACAAAAGATATCGAAATAGTTTCAACAGTGTTAAAACCTACCCAGGCTCTGATATTCAATCTGACCACAATTCTTTAGTGGACGTGTATAGAACCAAGTTAAAGAAAACACGCGGAAAAAAATGTAAAAAAACATGACATAAGAAAACTGAAATGTAATTAAGTAAAAGAAATAGTCAGCAAAACAATAAATATAAAATTCAAAGAAATCGATAATACATCGATAAGTACAGAAGAGTAGATAGAATCTCTTACTAAAACGATAGACGACATTAAAGACAATTTTATGAACAACGAAGAAGGTAAGAGTAAGACATGGATGACGACAGAGATTCTGCATCCGATGGAAGAAAGAACGAAAAACAAGAACAATAACTATATGTATAAAACATTACAACGAGATATACAGAGAAAGATCAGAGAAGTCAAACAGAAAGAACTGGAGAAAAAATGCCAAGAAATCGAAATTCTAAAAAGTAAATACGACGACTTCAACATGCATAAAAAGGTAAGACAAATTACAGGCAAATGTAAAAACAGAAGAGTAAGTAAACTTGTTAATGACAACGGAAAGGGTATCGTGGACAAGGAGAGTATTGATAATACCTGGAAAAATTACATACGAAATTTATTTTTTGATGAGAGGGAGAATCAGTTCCCAATACCTACCGAAACAGGACCACCTATACTAGTGGCAGAAATAAGAGCAGCCATAATATCACTAAAAAAAGGAAGAGTTTCAGGACCAGACGGAGTGCAGTCTGAATTTCTTAAACTTCTTGATGATGAATCTTTAAGAATACTATGTAAAATCTTCAATAATATCTATTACACGGGCAATATTCCAAAAGATTGACTAGTTTCAGAATTGATTATGTTACCAAAGAAATAGGGAGGAAAAAAGTGCGGAGAATATAGGCTAAAAGTCCAGTGAGCCATACACTACAACTTTTTCTTAAAATTACACATCGCAGAATATACAAGCTATGCGAAGAGAGAATACAAGACACACAGTTTGGATTCATGAAAGGCGTAGGTAAGAGAGATGCACTCTTTAGTCTACAGGTATTATTCCAAAGATGCAGAGATATGACTTGCGATATCTACACCTGCTTTGTGGACTACCAAAAAGCATTTGACACAGTTCAACACCGAAAAATGATGCATGTTCTAACAAAAGCCCAAATAGATGATAAAGACCGGCGTATAATACAAAATTTATACTGGAACCAATCAGCCACAAACCGACGGAAGCGATCCAGATTCTGCGAGGCGTTAGACAAGGATGTATACGTTCACCTATACTATTCAACCTATATTTAGAGGAAATATTTAGTGAAGCCTTAGAAAATTGCTAACATGGAATCCTTTTAAACGGAGAATGCCTAAACAACATCCGCTATACAGATGACACCGTTATTTTTGCAGACAGTTTAAACAAAAAGAGAAATCAAACGATTTCTACTTAGCGAAACCGAATTCATTCTGTACAGTTTAAACAGTTTACAGCAACTAATAAACAAAGTTAATGAAGTAAGTGAAAGATTTGGACTACAAGTAAACATATCAAAAACTAAATTTATGGTCATCAGCAAAAATAAAATAAGAGACATCCAATTGCTTATCAAGAATACACCAGTGGACCGAGCAAAACAGTTTATCTATCTTGGAACAATAGTAAACGAACAATGGGATCACTCACAAGAAGTAAAATGTCGAATGGAGAAGGCTAAGAGTGCATTCAACAACATAGCCAAACTCTTTAAAAGCCACAACCTTAATCTGGAGATAAAAGTAAGGTTCCTACGATGTTATATCTTCTCGATATTATACTACGGAGTTAAATCCTGGACACGCACTAAAGCGATGGAGAAAAAGCCTTCATTATGTGGCTATACAGAAGAATCCTAAGGATATCATGGACGGACAAGATAACAAACGAAACTGTACTATGAAGAATGGGGAAATAAAGAGAGGTGATATATACCATTAAAAGGAGAAAGTTAGAATATCTAGGACATATAATGAGAAACGGCACTAAATACAGATTACTGAAAATAATCCTTCAAGGCAAAGTATTCGGAAAGCGAGGAATTGGGAGAAGAAGAATATCATGGTTAAAAAACCTGGTGAAATGATTCTCCACAACAACAACTAATCTATTTAAAGCATCAGTTAATAAAATAATTATAGCCAGAATGATCGCCTATATTCGAAACGAATATTCACCAAAAGAAGGAGAAGAATTCTCTACGAAAGGCTACGAGTTAACAGAGTGAGCATAATTGGCAAATACCAGACCGGATTGACTCATGAAAAATCAACAATTGAGATTCATTCAATAAGACAGATCCTCGGAAAGACAAAATATAACATTGAAACCCATCATCTATTTGTCGTCTTCAAGGCCGCGTACGAGAGTATCAAGAGAACAGTAATACTTATACCTCTCAATGCGTGAGTTTGGTATACCAGAAAAATTTATTCGACTAACACGGATAACAATGTCTATCAAACGGATGACTTAAAAGCAAGTGTTAGGATATAGGCAGGGAATTCTAGAACTTTTGAGATAAATGATGGTCTTAAACAAGGGGATGCGCTGGTTTGCCTCCTATTTAATATTGCCTTGGAAAAGGCAGTCCGAGACACGCGAATTAGAGACGGCGGTACTATTTACAAAAGATCGATACAAATCTTAGCGTACTCTGACGACATTGACATAATACAGCGTAGCAACCGAGATGTAGCAAGTGAATCCTATAGCAAATGAAGAACGAGGAACAGTCTTCTAAACATTAAAAGAAAAACTAAAATTATTATATACTATACACTGCCGAACGCCGATCAGAATGATAGAAAACTGTTGCGAATATTCGAGAAGAGAAAACTCCGCAAAATATTTGGAGCTATAAACGACCAAGGGCAGTGTTGCAAAAAATATAACTTCGAATTATACCAACTCTTTAATGAACCAGACGTTGCAACGTTGATTAAAACACAGCGACTCAGATAGGCTAAACACATAATACGAATGCCAGACAATACGATCGCTAAAAAGCTAACCACAGGATCACCTGTAGGAAGAAGAAGCAGAGGCCGATCGCGCATTAGGTGGTTAAATGAAGTTGAGACCGACTTAGGAGTGATAAAAATCAGACGATGGCAACAGGTAGCCAGAAACCGAACAGAATGTTGACGAATCGAGCAGGCCAGGATTTACGGATTGTTGAGCCAAAGATGATAATAAAGTAAAATAATTATATTAAAGTGGAACGATAGGGATTAAAATACATGTATCTATACTTACGTTATCAAAATAACAATCATATGGTGCAAATTCCTTAATTTTACTTCGTAAATCGTCTTTCTTATAGTTGATAAAATGATCAAATCCTAGTTCGTCTACAAGCCATTTACCTTTTTCGTCGGATCCAGCGACACCAACTGTTCGGCATCCTTTTATTTTGGCTATTTGTCCGACATGGCTACCTACTGCCCCAGCAGCACCGGTAACAATTACTGTTTCACCTGCTTTTGGCTGGCATAGTTCCAATAATCCAAAGTAAGCTGTATTTCTAAAATAATATATACATAAATTCAATTTAGAGAATGTATTTGTTAATTACCCTGGCATTCCTAACACTCCTAAAGCTAGTGAATGTGGAAGGTTTCCAATGTCTGGTATGATCCAAGCCGATGGCAACCCGCTGACAGTGCCTTTTCCATTTGATATTGTGTGGGTTTTCCATCCATATTCTCCGACTATGTATGTTCCCTCTGGAAATTTTGAATTTTTACTTTCAACAATCCTAAAAATTTTTCAAATTTATTACATATCATTAATATTAAAAAGAATTAGAAGAATATTTATCTAGTGCAAACAAAGAAAAATATTAAAAATTATATGAAAAAAAAAATGTTTATTAAAAGAAAGCACTTAAGTCTAAACCTAAGCAAAATGTGCCAAATCATATCCGCAAATCAAAATTATCTATAGATAAGAAATTAAATCTTAGAGCCATGAACTCCAACATCGATATTCTTAAGGTTTCAAAACAAAATGTTAAGGATTATCGTTGGCGCACTCTTCTATGTCTCAAATAAAATCACCCTACATGATAGCAATATGGATTTTATGAAAACTACCATCTCGCTTCAGTGTTCTATATAGTGAAAGAACTTTATAATGGGATACTATACGTAAATAATAATAAAGATGTTTATGCAGTTGTATACGTAAACGATGTAAGTATATTAGTAGAATGCAACGTGGAACACGCTAACATAGAGAAAATCGATAAATGGTATAAAAATCTCAACGAGTGAAAATTAATGATCTCGAGGTAACTTCCAATTTTCATCATCCTGAAAGAGCCAAGAAGAAAATAATACAAGACTTTTACATTATACATATATTCAAGAATTTTGTGTAGAAGTCGCCTAGTCATGCGACTTTCATCTCCTTAATGCTGTTTATAGCAGCTTCTACTTACGCTTAGAGACTAGGTGGTCCGGTATCGTCATTTTTATCCTGTGTGGTAGTGACTCCTATTGTCTCCAAATGTTGTTGTCACATAGTTCATCTATGTTGTTTTTATTTCTTCAATATCAATTATTGGATTTTCTTGAGCGTATGTTAAGTATCCCGGCCTTTTTATTTATAAAGGTCTGCTGCTTCTTTGATTTCTTTGTGGATGTAATGAATCGTATTTACATTCTAGTATCCTAATTTCTTTCTACTGTTCTTTCCGAATTCTGTTTTTAGCTTCTCTAATAGCTTTTCATATCTCTCTGTCTAGACGCTGATACGCGGCGTAGTCTTATCCATTAGATTCTCTTCTTCTGTCATCTGTAATATACTGTCGTACTGTTGATCATTCATGGTTTTCCTTTTATGTCATGACCGAGCACAACATAAATGTTTTTCGGGCTAGACGGCCTTCAGGGAACTTGGTTGAGGCTGGTGTACGATAACACTTAAATTTTTCTAACCATCTGTAAACAGATTCACAACCTAACACATTCACAGCCAATGAAGCTACTAGCAGATTCACAAACAATAAATATATTAAATAAAGATACTGCATATACCTAGTATTGTCCAAAATATACATCCAATAAATTTTAAAAACATAGAAAAAAAACCGATAACAAAGAGATGAAATACTTACTTAGCAACTTGGGATCCCATAAACGTCTTTCCTGTCTTTACTCTTGGAGCGTATGCTCGCATATACGGATCCACACTTAAATATTCTGCTGCTGCCAAGAATTCTAAGAAAAAATCATATACATTTATAACACAACATAATATAACTAGACTTGTTAATTACATACTATGAAAATATTTTCAAGACGCCTTCGATGAAAGTAAATCGAATTTTTTTATTTACTTTAAGATAGCTTTCAAAAGCTATACCATTCGGTACAAAAGTAGTATGTCTTATATACCAAGTTCATAAGAAAATCGCTGAACATATATGATTTAATATTGGATTGAATGGTATGGTTTTTAATTAAAATGAATGTGAAGAGTTAAATGGAAGTCACTTAACCTATGTTTGCAATAATAGCATGTAGAATGTCATATCTGAATTCTTTTAGAATTGCTTTAATTCATTTTAAATTATTTTTAGCGTATTCTTTATTTTCTTTTATAAAAATAATTCACCGATTTTTAACCATTTCGTGAAATTTCGTATTATTTTTTAAAATACGGTCCTGAATACCTGTACTTAAACTTTGGACTTTGATAGGAGTAGCAAGGATTTGTGCACGGAGTGGCTAATACTCCACAAAGTTGTATCTTTTCAACCGATTCATAAAATAGTAAAAATAGGTAGAATTAAGTTCATATTTTGGTTACAGATTAATGTATATGGGCATGGTTTATTATGGTAGTTTAAAAATTATTAAAGACTGTTAAGTTTTGTTTAGCGGCAAGCATGTGTGTACCTGGGCTTCTCGAGATTGATATCAATGGGTGACCGAAGACAATAAAATAATACTTTATCAAAACTAAGACCGACTTTGAAAATCTTACAATCGCTACGTCCACTTGATAAGAAGTAAACAACTCGACGTGTAAACTTCGGTCGGTACACCCGGTACAGTCTGCGACAGAGTTTTCTTGAAGAACAGAGTCGGTGACGAGAAATGGAATTTAAATCAAAATTGAATCGAAAAGTTTTGTCCGGACAAAGCCGAGACATTATAGTGAATGTTATGCATTTTATGCAACAAGAAGCAAGGGACAACGCACCTCTAATAAACAAAACAAGTGCAAAAACGTGTTGTAACTGTAACAGGTGTAGGTTTAAGCACAGTAAAATCAACTTCGAGGGAAATGAAACCATCAAGGAAGGTACCGCATCACCATTTAGCACTCCAAATAAAAAAATAGCTTTAAAATCTTAGTTCGAGAAGTACGACAAAGGGGTGCTTCATTGATTTATAATAAATTTTTGTGCTACCGAAAAAAGGTTACAACTCTACGGCAAATACACAAACAATTTGTAACTGAATACAACTGCAATGGATCGGATGAATTTTCAAGAAAAGCCATGAAGAATATAGAGTTTCGTTGGAGAAAAACAAATAATAGAAAATTTGTAATGGAAAAAGATTCTTTAAAGAATACTAGTTTAAAATTTAAATCCAATACAAAATCAGGGGACTCTCACAGAGAAATGAATTATAAAAATTAAAAAATATGGTTTCAGGAAATGCTTATTCCCAATCTTCGTCCACATAGTGTACTAGTTGTTGACAAGGCTTTTTATCATAACGTGCAAGCTAAAAAATATGGTTCATATGGACAATATGGTTCTGAAATCATTTTCCTCTTATTAAGATAAAATGATTATAAAAGAAATTAATTATAAAATATAGTTTGACGTTTATTAGCGTGTCTAACTGCACTGTGTCATCTCGTGTGGTTTTTAGCAGTTTTAGCAGGTTCATACTTTTCTATTATTTAGTTTCACTAATTTTTACATATTTTCATAATCCTTGACATTAATAGGTAATTTGGGCTGTATAAAACACTATTCATTACGTTTTGTGAGTATATATCATTTAAAATATTGTTTATTGAACATTATTATCATAACTATTAAAAAAAATAATAAATTAGCAGTCAAACGCCTCAATTTGTTACATATTTTAATTTCTCCCACTATATAGTTGTCGGACTGTGGTGGACGAGAGAAGAGAAGCCAAAAATGACCAAGCCAAAAAAAAACATAAATATATTAATAAGAACGAAGGGAAAGATGCGAGGAAATTGAGACTATGCAGTCAAAGTACGATAGTCACAATGTACATAGGAAAGTTAAAGAACTCACAGGGGGACTAAGACGAAGGCAGAAAGAAAATATAACTGATTCTGACGGAAACATCATCTTGGACAATCAGAGTAAAATAAGAACGTGGAAAGAATATCTAGAAAAACTATTTGAAGACCAAAGAGATAACACGTTTGAGCTAGAAGAAGAGGTAAATGATGGACCAAGAATCAACAGGAAGTTTATTCCGCAATAACACAATTAAAGTATGGCAAAGCGGCAGGCCCTGGTAATATACAAGCAGAACTACTCAAACTAATGGACAACGAATCAATAGCAATAATCGCAAAGATATTCAACAACATATACAACTCTGGAGAAATACCAACAGAATGGCTAAAACCTGAGTTTATTGCACTTAAAAAAAAAACAGGAGCCAAAAAATGCTAAGATTACCGTACTATAAGCCTCATGAGTCATCTCCTAAAATTGTTCCTAAAGATAATTCATAAGAAAATCTACAAGCTGTGTGAAAGTCAAATTTTCCCCTACCAGTTCGGGTACACAAATGCTGTTGGTACTAGAGAGGCTTTGTTCTCAGTACAAGTCTTATTCCAGAGATGCAGAGACGTCAACTGCGACGTATACGCATGTCTGGTTGATTACGAGAAAGTGATTGATAGAGTACAGTACGGCAGGATGATGCAAATACTAAAAGAAACAGAAATTAACAACCAAGATCTGAAAATAATTAGAAATCTTTACTGGAATCAGACAGCAAATCTCAGAGTTGAACGTGAACACACTGACTATGTGAAAATCATGCGTGGGGTGAGGCAAGGCTGTATTTCGTCTCCTCTAATCTTCAATCTGTACTCTGAAAGAATATTTATCGAAGCTTTGCACGAAACTGAAAAAGGTACTCTACTAAATGGTTACCGGCTAAACAACATCAGATATGCAGATGACACCATAGCATTTGCGGACAACTTAGTAGACCTACAAGTTCTTATGAACAAAATCACGTATTACAGTCAACAATATGGACTCAATATAAACGTTAAGAAGACAAAGCTTATGATAATTAGCAAGAAAAGGATATCAGAAGGTCAACCAATCCCCTGTAGAAAGAGTGACGCACTACAATTATCTCGGCAGCATAATAAATGAAGAATGGACCAACAACCAGGAGATTAGAGCACGCATCGGAAAAACTAGATCCACCTTCAATCTGATGGGGATTGAAGACGCTTTCTTCAAGAGTCACAACCTCTCTCTTGATGCAAAAGTAAGAATGCTGCGATGCTACGTCTTCTCTGTCATTTTTTATGGTGTTGAATCGTGGACCTTGAACGAAGATATGTGCAGAAAACTGGAAGCATTTGAGATTTGGCTATAACGGAGAATGCTTAAGATCCCGTGGACTGACCGAGTCACAAATTAGGAGGTCCTCAGAAGAATGAATAAAAATCGAGAGGTACTGACCACCATCAGATCTCGAAAGTTACAGTTCTTCAGACATATTATGCGAAATGAATCCAGATATGCTCTCCTTCAAGCCATCCTGCAAGGAAAAATATTTGGAAAACGAGGTCCAGGAAGAAGAACATCTTGGTTAAAGAACCTCAGAATCTGGTTCAACATAATATATGTGCAGCTTTTCCGCGCTGCTGCAGATAAGATAAAGATTGCCATGATGATCGCCAACATTCGTAACGGATAGGCACATCAAGAAGAAGTAAGAATATAGTTGTGAGGGTTCGTAATACTAAAGACAAACATATTAAAACGATAAGCAATGGCAAAAACGATAACTGGCGGATACAGTTCAGCAACGAAAATGTAGAGATAGTCGTAGAATATTTAGATCAAAAACACCCTACAGGAAGAAACACAATTAGAGGAAATCTAACGAAGAATTCAACTTGCTCGAACAGATTTCTGGAAGTTAAAATCAGTTTTTAACGGCTCTTTCATACGACAAGAAAAATCTAAAAGTATTCACCCCATGCACCTTCTTCACTACGACCTAAGCTTCCAAAACACAGTTAAAAAAAAACAACAAAAACACAGTAAAATAAAAATAAAAAGGTATATGCTTTGAAAAAGGCTAAGCAATAGTAAAATAAACAAATGTGGCAAGACAAAGAGACACAATAAGAAAAAACTTCCTTAAAATGGAGATAAGATGGCTCTTAGTCAGAATATAGGACGAAAGGTGGAGTACAAAAGAGTACCTACTATCTAGATACTAAAAACGGACAAAAAAAACACAGAAAAAGAAAGAGTAAGATCGAAAAATTAAATAATAAAAGAATAAATAGATGTGTAAAGCATTAGAGCGTGAGAATAGAAAATATCTTGAGGAAACATTTACCTATATCCTGGACATGAGTTCTTGAAATTTTGGGAAATGAAAATAATGATGAATAACTCAGATAGTTTGATGACTAGTCACTCCAAATATATCTTACCAAACCAATACGTATACGTCATTGACTCGAACTCAAATAAAAATAAAAACCAGTCTTATTTCCTTAAGTAAAAATGGTAAATACAAACACAATAGTGGTAAATACAATGGTTAATACATAAATATGACAAACTTACCCCCATCCTTGAGCGCCGGCAATTCTTTAGTTACAAGTTTAAAATCACTTTCTTTGGGAAATCCATCAAACTGTTTTTCAAAAATAAAAGCTTTGGCACTTACATGCCGCTTGATAAATGTGTTGGTTTGAGAAAATAATTTAGACTTTTTCAAAACCTTATGGCACGCACTCATTTCAAATATTATAAAAATATAAAATTACAAAATACCGACACAGTTATCAAAGATTAATACTGTTTGTGTTCATTACCATATATTTAATTTTCTTGCCTCTTGATGGAGAGATAAAATAAATTCTGTTTTATTGGTTATGTTATATTTTATCAGGGTTGTACTGGAATATGTGTATTGAAAATGTAGATAAGGAAGTGTTTAAGTAGGTGATTTTAAAAATCGATTTTTCAAAGAAATGAAGATATATTTTTTAGAGATATATGTATTTAGCAAACAAACTTACAAACAGAAGACCAGAACTTACAGTTACCATTAAAACTGTATCTCAAATAAGAACAAAATTAGATATGGATACAGGTAATATACACAGGCGTGTATAGTAATAATCACCCAAATTTACCTGAGCAGGTTAATTTGGAAAATGTAGAATAACATATGTGAACATTACATAAAATGAATACATATAGTAATTGAACTTCTTTTCTATATATTTCATCAGGGAATAAAGAAAATTTTGAGGACACGACAGCCGATCCATTAAAAGTTTAAGTAATTTAAAAAAAAGGGAAATACTACATGCTTAATGGTCGTCCAACCTGCATCACTGCTAGTCCATCAAAGAATGGTCCTTCCAAATCAGTATAAACATGAACGAAAAGATTCCTGTTTATTTGATGAGCAAATATCTAGACGGAATCAAGATCAAACGAAATAGCAATTAAAATTATTATAAACGGACTCTAAAGTGCTTATTCCTTTCGGTGTTTTATTATATACGGGGTGAAAGGGAAATGCTGCAGATCCAATAAAACTATCTCTAACCAACATCATCATTATGCAGATATGTGCACACAATGCAACAACGAAGGAGTTGAAAGAATGGTATGGAGATATTAATAGATTGTTTTATGAGTTCCTCACAAAAAAGAAAGATAAACTTTATTTTTGGCGACGCTGATGCGAAGCTGAACAGAGGAAGATTTCGAAATTTAGTAGGTGAACACAGTGTAGACAAAGTGAACACAGTGAAAGAGGTGAAATACGACTACAATTATGTCAAAAATATTATATAATTACAGCTAACACTTAGTCTAAATTACATCCCAAAAAATTTATACATAAACTTTACCACTTCATACCTCTTACGGAATAATATGCAACCCAATTGACTACATGTTAATTAACCAAATATATTGAAATTACTTAAAAGACATTGGATAAAACATCATTGGATTGAATTGTGAATATGAATCACAATCCAATGGCAAAAATACATACAAGAATTAAAGTAATAAAGAAAAGGAAACGGTACTAAAGTCCTAACATCTTCTTCTTCCTCTTTATAAGCAATTCTGCTTGTTCATTAATACCTCTATGGAAGGTTGTCACTCCATCTTTTGCGCGATCTTCCGGTATTTCTTTTGCCGATTGGTGACTTATATCTTGCTATTTTGACAACATGGGTCTCCTCTATTCTGCTTATGTGTTTATTCCATTTTATTTTATTTTGTTTATACACTGTACGTTACATTTTCTTCTAATGTCTTCACTTCTCTTTCCATCTCTCAGCGTATTTCCTGTAATTCTTCTCAGTACTCTCATTTCTACCGTTTCCACTATCCTTTGCGTTGTTACTGTGTCGGGTTTTGTTTTTGAGGCATATGTCATTATTGGTCTTACACTGGCTTTATAAATTCTTGACTTCATCTCAATGGTAATGTGTCTGTTTCGTCATATAGTGTTATTAAGGCATCCTGTCAGTGTATTTGTTTTTTTGTACTTGATCTCTCACTTCTTGGTCCAGGTCTCCATAGCTGGACAGTGTAATTCCCAGGTATTTTATTTCCTTTACTTGTTCAATACTGATGCCATCAATTTCTATTTTACATCTGGTTGGTTCTCTAATATTGTTTTAGTTTTGTGAGATGAGATTATCATATCAAATTCTTCTGTTCTTATGTTAAATCTGTGGACCAGTCTTTGCAGACTATCTTCATCTTGGGCTATCAATATTGCGTCGTCTGCGTAACAGAGTATTTTTATTTCTTTGTTTCCCATTCTGTATCCTCTTCCTTTGTTAAATCTTTTGATGATTTCATCCATGATTAAATTAAAGAGTATGGGGCTCAATGAACCCCCTTGTCTTATTCCGCTGCCGATTTCTGAAGGTTCTGTAAGTTGTCCATCTATTCTGACTTCCATTTTGTTGTTTTGGTAGATGTTTTCGATAGTTTGTATAATATTCAGGGGACTTTTCTATTTTACAGAAGATGAATTACATATTTGAGTCTTACTCTGTCAAACGCTTTCTTTAGGTCAGACACAGAAATGCTGGTTTATTATACTCTAGTGATTTCTCAGTAATTTGCTTTATAACGAATGTTGCATCTGTACACGATCTTCCACTACGAAAACCTTGTTCATCTGCTAAACTTATCCTCTGATTTATTAGCACTTGTAAAATTTTAGTTGTAAGTTTTAGCGTAGTATTTATCAAGTTTATACCCTTGTCGATTTCTGGCTGTTTTTTATTTACTTTTCTGAATACTAGAATTAGTTCACTCGTTCTCCATTCTTCCGGTATTTTATTGTGATTTATAATTTTATTAATTAATTGTTCTGTCATTGCTGGTCCACAATATTTCAGTAATTCGTTTGGTATCCCGTCTTTACCTGCTGCTTTTCTGTTCTTCAGCTTTTCAAGTATTTTCCGAACTTCCTGTTCATTTATATTAAGTTATTCATTTGTGGTAATTTCTGATGTTTCCGGTTCTAGCGTCGTTTGTTCTTCCTCTGCGTAGAGTTTTTTAGCTAGTCAATCCACGTATCCTTTTCTGTGTGTTTTGGTTCTTTTTTTTGTTTAAATGGCATAGGCAAGTGCCATACAGCCAGTCACAACATGAAAATATTCTACCCAGAAAGAAGATTGTGTAGTACAATATAAAAAGATAATATAAATTTCAAACTTAAGTAGCATTACAAATTTTAAGCATTAAAATTATTATTAAGGATAGGATAGAAATAAACATGGCCACTCGTTTCTAGTCTAGGGACCCATCAAGACCCTGCTTTTAAACAAACTAGATTGGGTCACGGATAAAAGGTTTTAACAAATGGGGCAAAACAGAGGTTACAACAACAACAGTTGGTTCTATGAGTTCCTTTACCTCCGTTCTTTGACCTGTGAATAAGCGCCATATTTCCTTTTTTTAAAGTCCTAACATAAAGTCTTAAAATCAAATATCACAAGAAGGAATCAACCAACGAAAATATCATCACTCAACTAATTCACAAATCGAAGTAAATAGAAAGAAGGAAATGGAAACAAGTCAAAGATATTGGTATAACCAAAAACTACTAAATATGAGAAAAAATGAGTGACCAGAGATATTCTATATATATTAGACAAATGAAAAAAGCACAAGTAATAGAATCTGACTAAAAGTGACTTAATAGTGAAATTAAATAAAAAAAAACTAAGGATTAACATTACTAATGGAAAATTTCGACAAGTGACTCAATAGTGAAATTAAATAAAAACAAAATAAGCATTAACATCAAAAATTGAAGATTTCGACTATATCATAATATCAAACACAAAAACTTTCATGTGGTGTATCAGCAACATACCAGTAGGGTTACCTCGTTTCAAGTAGAGTCTTAAGATATTCCCTTATAGTTAAATCTATCATCGAAATTATGTCATCAAATTTATGTTTCTTTTAATATGTAAATTTATTACTTACTTCGAAGAGGAAATCTGTTGAAAATACTTTTATCAAGACTGACTCCGGTGTCGACATTGTTCTGGTTTCTCTCGAACCATCGAGAGAAATCGAAACATCAAAATCAACCTATTTTCAATTGAATTGTGGTTAATTTTCATTAATGATAGTAGTATGTAATTTATTTAAAAAATACTAAATTAAAGGCCTAAGAGAAAAAGTTTTTGTGTAACACCTTTAATTTATGTTTTGTATTAGGTATATTGAGAATTATTGAGAAAAATATGTGTTTAAAATATATATCTGGAACGATAAAAGGATATTATCGTAACCCTTTTAAAGGAAATTTATATTAAATATATTATTTAGAAACAATTAAGAAATGAATTCTGTAGATCCCTTTGTGGTTTGATTAAAACAACGTTTTAATTTTGGCGTGGACAGTACAATACCCTGACTATAACCGAAGTAAAAATTTGTGGGAAGAAGTAGAATGTCATATTAGTTCACAAATGTTTCCACATAAACAATCGTTGATGGATAAAATCAGCCATATTTGGACATATCTTCCACAAGACTTCATTTAAATATTCAAATAATTGTATTAATGCCACATGTGGCAGCCGTAGCTCAGTGACTATAGTACTGACTTACCAAAGAGGGATAGTCTGGGTACGATCTCCGGTATAGACATCCGAAATTTTTCAATTTCTAATGTTAACTTAACTGAGCCGCCTCGGAGAGCACGTAAAGCCGTCATTTCCGGCTACATAAGTAGATTTTAAGACTAGAAACCTGAGTTTTTACGTTAAAAAAAACGAAATAGAGGATGTACAATAATCCAATTAGCTATAGTACAACCGGTTATAAACATTACAAAAAATTGCCAATATATCAGCAAGTAATAAATAAAAATGGATATTCTACAAACTATTAATTTGATATTGTTCTTCCTTCTTGTATGTAGACTTTAAAGCCTATTTCTTCTTCAATATTAGCCTCCTAAATCGTTTAAATTATCGCACGATCTTTTTCTTGGTCTGCCAATACTTCTTCGTCCATTTGGTGACCTATCTCGTGCCATTCGTACTATCCTATCCTCTGCAATTCTACTAATGTGTTCGTTCCACTCCTGTTTCCGTTATGTCACCCATCCAATCATGTCTTCTATATTGCATTCTCGTCTTATGTTTTCGCTTCTCTTCCTATCCAAAAGACTTTTCCCTGATATACGTCGGAGTATTTTTATTTTCATGTTTCTAGTAGTCATTTCGTTTTAGATGTGTCAGATCTTTATAGATCTTTGCTGTGTATGTTAATATAGGTCTAATTGCTGCTTTATAGATTCTTGTTTTTGTCTCTTGTCTTAAGAACTTGTGCTCCCAGATTTTGTCATTAAGAGATCCCGCCGCTTTACTTGCTTTTAAGCTTTGTTATCGTACGTCTTCTTCAACATCTACGTAACTATTATAGTTTTATCTATTCTCAGATATCTAAACCTTGCTTCCTGCTTTATTATTTTCTCATCAATTTCGATTTTGCATCGTACTGGGTATTTAGATGTTGTCATACATTTGGTTTTTTCTGCTGATCTTATTAATTTGATAATTTTTTTTATTATTATTAAGTTATTATTATTAAATTTTTTAACCGCTATTTGTTTTAATACCTTAAATAAAAACTGCTGAAATAATTTTCAGCTTTACTTTTGTCCCACTTAGTTTATATAATTTATATTATTAATTAATTTATATTTTAATTTTTATATTAAATCTTATTTAAAGTTTTTCATAATGTTTTGAAATATTGCTTTAATTTTATAGATTGGATCTGTATAAGTAAAATTAACCAGAAATAATCGGATAACTTGTTTTCTCATTTAAATATACAAGATTATCTGGTTGCTCTACTTTTGTCCGATAGTTTATATAAACAAAAAGCAACGATAATGTCAAATTATTGTAATTTTGACGAAACTTCTGCAAAAATCTTACATTGTCTGATTGAGCACAACAGGCACTCTATAGGTCTGTCTTGATTTACACTAAAGATATGACATGTTTCTTCTTGAGAATTTGAAAACGCATCCAGAACCTAACACAGACTAGAAGAGTGGAAAGTAGTATTCCTTAAGCAAATTTTCAAATTCACGGAAGGATATTGCTAAGTATAGCACGCAGAAATATTTGAAAATACCTCTATCTTCCAAAAACAAATGCCATTTATTTTATAGACGGCAGCATATTATGCAGCAGAAAGTATGAAAACCTCTCTTTTCTCTAAAACACTGTCTTTCGCCAAAGAGAAGTCTGAATTGAATAGGAGCTCTTCTCATCCCCGATACGACACGTACCAATGACTAATAGGTAACCTCTTGTGGAAACATATGACAATAGCATCACAGTATAGACAACAACTTGTTAGTTGTTATCTATACTGTGATAGCATATAAAGTATAACCTAAAAATACACGCGCGGATCCATTCACAACATAACATAAGGGTTGCAGCTATTACTCCAGTAAATGACTCTTTTTGAGTGTAATTTTCCTTGTCACAACGGATTTGCTTGAAAATTTGAATTTAGGTTTCTCTTACCCTCTACTTTACTTTTACACTTAAGTGCAGGGTTGCTTTTATTTGGAGGTAAAAGCCACTCCTTCTCGGTGGTGAAAAACATACGTTCAAAAATAAGTCCGGAAATGAATAAATTGATTAATTTTAAGCAACTTTTATTCTATACAGTTTTTTCACTAATACTTTTTGAGTTAATTACAAGGGAAAATGTTCATTTTTCAAAATAAAACCACGTTTTCAGACGATTTTTCACAAATAACTCAAAAAAAAGTGTCGTTTATCGAAAAGTTTATCGAAAAAAATATTCTTAGCAAAAATGTAGCTTATTAAAAAACAAAAAAATTGTGTACTTATGAAGTCTGTAGAAACAATAGAAGCAGAGTTGTAGCTCATGAAAAGTACGTTCTTATTTGTCAAATTCCAAATCGAAAATTTCAACGTGAAATAACCAAAAAGTCAAACACTTTTCGGGAAAAATTCATTAAAATTTCTTGGAAGTGTTTAAAAAAGCTTTATTTTTGTTTTTTTTTTAGTCTCTAGCATTAAAACTAAGCGAGTTACGCTCAAAATGGAGTTGGTCCCTTTTTTTGGTAAAAACATCGTGAAAATCACCCCCAAATTAGCAATCCAAATAAAATTAAACGGTATTGTTACATAATTTACTTTATTCATGTATTGTTCATATGTAAGTTTAACCGGTGCAAAGAGCTTATTTTTGAAAAAATTTGGTTAGAAAGTAAAAGAAAAATCTTTAAATTTTTTTAAAAAATGCCATCTTTCCAAATACGGTTAACTTAAAAAAGTATCAGTGATAGGAAAAATCTTTTAGAGTAAAAAATATAGGTTTTCCTTTTCTAAACATTTTGGTTTTTTTGTTTTACTGTAAGACAAAAATTAGAGATATTGCTGTTCAAAGCTTGCATACTCTCGTGATTAGTGACTTGTTGAAACCTTTTCAACCAGGCCCGACCAGAGGGGGGGGGGCAGGGGGGCAAAATCCCCGGGGCCCGGCCGTTAGCAAATTTTAAAAAATTCCTTTTATTAAAATATTTTACAACAGATTGAATTTGCTTGCGGTTTTAATTATGAAATTATTATAAGGAATATTATGCATTTGGAAAAGGCAATATGCAAGAAATTATTTCTTTGCATAAGTTACAATTAATAAAAATATATCGGGAATACATTGCGCGTGGGAGCCCCTGATCGGAAGCTCGCTCTATCGGCCACTGCCACACGATTCGCAGAAGCGCTGACCTTGGCTCGACGTCTGTTTGTTTACGAGTTTACGTCCTGACTCACTACCATTCCCATATACCCCCTTCGTCACAGGTTTCAATTGCAATTTTCGGCAGTTTAAATAGGACGTTGAACACAGCTTTGGTGTTACTCTGTTGTTTACTTTCAGTTTTTAGTAGCTGTTATGTGATTAATTAAAAAGATTCTGAAGATTATATCTGATGATATTGAGAATAGCAAAATAAGGTATGTTTTCACAACTAAAACTTTAAAACTATATGTAGTTATAATGGGCCTTAGTGCATTATTTGTCTTGGAAAACTCAGTTCATAGCAAGTTGTGCTGATTATGTAAGGAAAGTTATTGTGGACGAACTCAAGCGATCTAAATACTATTCTATTATGGTTGACGCTACACCAGACTCAAGCCATGTAGAACAGACCTCTTTTGTATTTAGATACATTATTTTCAAAGAAGAATTTTATTTTCTCCAAAAAACTGGAGAAAACATCGCAAATCTAATCAAAGAAGTTCTTAAAAAATATGACATATCCTTAGATGACTGTAGAGGACAGGGATTCGATAACGGCAGTAATATGAGTGGCAAGTATAAGGGTGTTAAGGCTCATATTTTAAAATCAAACCCTCTGGCTATGTACTCACCATGTGGATGCCACAGTTTGAACTTATGTGGAGTATGCGCTGCTGAGAGTTGTACTGAAGCACAGGCTTTCTTTGGTGTTGTTCAGAATCTGTACAATTTATTCAGTTGCAGCCCGAAAAGATGGGAGCTTCTGAAAGAGATAGTAGGATCTTCACTGCACTCATTGTCTGATACGAGGTGGAGTGCTAGAGTAGAATGTGTGAAACCAATAGCGGCACACATAGGCAAATCATTGAGGCAGTTTCATCATTGTTGAATCTTAACGTAACTGTTGAATCGAGAGCCACAATCAATGGGGTTTTAGAATATCTTAACACCTTCAAGTGCATCCTTATGGCGTCAATTTGGGTGAAAGTGTTGGTACCCATCAACTACAGAAGTCAACTACTTCAAACTATGGACGCTACTTTGGATGTTGAGAGTCAGAGTAGTAATATAGAGAGCCTAATTGATGATTTAAGTGCCTTAAGAAATAACTGGGACAAGATATTGTCTGAATGCAAACATGTTGCAAATGCTTATGGTATCGAACCGGAACTCTCCACTTCCCGTGCGAGAAAGAGGAAGACTTTTCACGATGAAACAGTTACAGAAGATGTAATGTTAAATTTATCCCCGGAAGAACGCTTCAAAACAGAAGTTTTTTACACAATAATTGATGTTTTGCTGGCCAACCTGAAAACGAGGTTCACAGCACTGAGAGAAATCGAAATGAAATTTTCATTTTTATGGAAGTATAACGAAATGGACGAGAATACGATCTCAGAAAGTTGTGTAAGATTCGCCGAAGAGTACAATTCAGATGTAAGCAGGGATCTAGTTGATGAAATGATTTAGTTGAAAACTGTTAGTAAATCAAACATCTCAGATACGTCGCTGAAACCAGCAAAACTTTTGAACAAGCTCGTGTCCCTTAATGTGACAAATATTTTCCCCAATGTGTGCATTGCTCTTCGCATATTCTGTTGCCTACCAGTATCCGTTGCTCAGGCCGAGAGATCATTTAGTTATTTGAGCCGAATCAAGAATTGTTTAAGATCTACTATGGGTCAACAACGATTATCTGATTTGGGACTGTTAAGCATAGAGTCGAAACTTGCAAAAACTCTTGATTTCGACCACGTGATCCAAAACTTTGCGGATATGAAAGCAAGAAAAGTTATGTTGTAACTAACAGTTCTATTGTAAATAATTAAAAATAAAGTTTAATTGTTAAAACTGTTTTAATTTTCTTCCTTCCTGTGTCAATAGCATAAGTGTTCACTATTACATATCCCAGTTTATGAGTTATCAGATTTTTGGGAATTTTCGTTCAACTGGGTTTGGGGGGGGCCGGCCGGGTCTCATCCCCGGGGCCCGGCCTGGCTCTGGGCGGCCCTGTTTTCAACTACAACCCTATTAAAAAAAGGGCTTAAAAAATTAATTTAAATAATTTTATTGCACTCAAAACCGACTATATTACACATAGCTAACCGAGTTATGTGTAAAAAACCAATCACATATATTTTAGGAGAAATCAGAACGCGTATACTGGAGCATTATAAGATACATATAATGTGATATTAGGGCAAAGACATACTTTCACCCATGCTTACAAACTAAGGGTTGTTTTTTAAGTTGAAATAAAATAAATTCATAACATTCTGATTAAAAAAAATATTGTATATCGTCACCCTAATGAGCAAAACTCGTAACTCCAAAACGACAAATTGTTCAGGAGACGCAAAAATTTGAATTTGGAATAAATTTTGCGATTCTGTCAAAATTAATCGAACATTGTAAAATAAAATAATATACCTGATGTTGTAAAGAATCATTTTTAAAATTTAGAGTTTATACTAAAACTTTGTGGAGTGACGAGGTTTGTCCCAATTAAACCAAAATTAATTTGGAGTTACGAGGTTAAAAGCAAACAAGCATTATAAAACAAATTTATTGCAAAATGACATTTTGGTTAACTGCTTAATTGAAAATTACAAAAAATATTACTAATTTTCAATACAACTCTAATATAATTAGTAGGTACATAATAATATTTTTCAAACGTGTTTATCAAACGAGATTATTTGTCAAACGAGATTATCATAAAATGAGCGAAAATCACTCGGCATAGTAGTTTTTAAAATTTGTAAATGTTCAAACTTTTCGTTTTTAATTTTCAACGGTTCCAGATAAAGCAGTGGCATTTCTTCAAGTAGTACCCCTAAAACTACTTTTTTGTTTCCTCTGACTGGAAGAACCTGCCATTGCTCGGAATGTCTGAGTTTAAACTGAATGGTTCCATCTGGATTGTATTGTAGTGCACGCAAATCTGTTACAGTAGAATCGCCTGCCTTTTTTCCAGGCCTAATGGTTGATAAGTATTGGCTGCTAAAATTTCGAAAAAATGTATGGGTTAAGTATTTTGTTTCATAAGGCTCTGGTTTTTTCGAGCATTTTGGATAACTTCTATGTATTGCGCAGGCACATTTATAATTTTGTTTTTTAACTGTCTTTCTATACATGAGTGCATAGCATCAGCTTCCATTTGTGTGTGCCCACGTTCGAGATATTTTTGAACCACAGGCACTTTGTTATATACAGCGAAGTTCAACAAAGCACTTGACAATATTGCATTGCGATTTTGCTCGGTGCACCCGTCACTGCAAAAATCAACTTCTCTCCAGGCTGAATGGACGACAATTGAGTAGCTGCAAAATGACAAATTATAGTTGCAAATTCATTTGCCCCAACACCCCCTTCAACTTTGCTCCACACAAAGCAGTATCCTCTACCGGTTTTAATATCATAAAGAGTAAAATTATGGACGGCTAATTTGGTTTTATAATATAAAGCTGAGACGTTGGACTTTAGACAAAGAAGTACAGCTTGTAGATCCATAGTAAACACTTTATTGTTGGCACTCATTTTGTCATTTGACTTCTCTTCTCTGGCTTCTTCTTTTTTTAATGTGTGCAATTCATACTCCGCTTCTGTAGCATTGCCTACTCTTTTAGCCACACATAAATCACACTCATCTTTCTTTCTCTTAAATAAACTCAAATTCATATCCTCGAAATAATTGTTAAAATATGCAATTGGAAATGGCTCCACGTCATTACACCAGTTCTTATAGTAAAGTTCATAAAGTTTTTGTTCTGACTGCCATTGTGGTTCAAGATACAATTTTTGAGATGTAGATCGGCAATAATGGGATTCCATTTTTAGCAAACTTTCAAAAAATAACCTTAACGAGTTTATTCTTTCCGAATCTAACCGTTTCCTGTTGCTAGCCTTTAATTGAGCTCTTAAGGCTGCAGGACCATCTTCATCAGCAGTCACATGCACACTTGTGGCGTTCTGACGTTCTTGTGGTTTTACAATTTTCCAAGAGCGTATTCTCCATTCTCCTATGCTTAGTGTATTAAGAAATATTTTTTTGCTTACTTTAATTTGATTTTTTGTTTTCTTAAATAATAAGTAAAACTATTACTTCTTCTAGATTTGTTTTTTTTTTCGGTTTCGTTTTCTTTGGGGTGTTTCAGATTTTACGTTTAGATCTACAAAAATTTTTTTTCACCATAGCTCATTTTCCAAAAATTCGTGAAAGCCATTTTTCTGTCTTCATCCGATAGTAGATGGCATTTCATCCCAGATTTTTTTAGGTTATTTTAATTTCTGGCTATCTTGCAAGAACACCTTTGTTTTAATACTCTTTGTCTTTTTGGAATATTATATGCCCATTTTCCAGTATTACACTTTTACCTTTGTAAGCAATACCTAGCTCTCTGTTTTTCCTATTTTGCTCTCTTTTCCAAGCTTCTACTTTAACATGTCTTCTCTTTTTTCTGCACTTTCTTGAAGTTTTTCTTTTTCAAAAATTTCGTTCTCGTGGTTTTTAGACGATTTGCACTCTGAATCTCCATTTTTGTAAATTTTAACACCATTCTTTTCAAAATTTGTTTCTGGTTCTTCCTCATATATATTTTTTACATGGGGGTTTTCGATCACATCTTCAATAATTAAAACATATGTGTTACAAATATCTCCAGTTTCATTTTTATGTAGTACAAACGAATTGACTAAGATATGAGGCTTTGACAACGCCAATTCTTTTTCACTGCTCGGGACATCTAAAAAGACAAAAAATTTCACTTAAAATTTGGTGGCAGTTTTCTTACAAAAATTAATATTACTAAAGTAAAAAATAAATACACGAGAAGTATAAACTGGTTGAGTGTAGTGTACTTACCCTATGCAGAATAGAAATGGTTTTTAGATTAAAATGCACGTTATAATTATAATTAATTATAATATTTTATAATGTTACTGTCATATGTATCGAACCACACTTATATTGGAGTTACGTGGTTTGCTGAAGTCAAAAGGTGATACCGAGTTACAAGGTTTTCTTTTCTGCATTTTAATACGCTTATATTTAATTTCTACATTTAGATAGAGTTACAGGATTTGGTCAAAAGACAGATAAATTAATTCACAAACAGATGGCGCATATATTCATAAATTGACTAAAAATGGAGTTACGAGGTTTTCTAATTAGGAGGACGATATAACTATTTAAAATTTCTTCGCAAGGGGTGGTTCAACCCTAAAAAATAAAAAGCAACCAAGAGCATAAGTCCAATTTTGAAGTGGAGTGTAAGTATAATCTACATCCAAATTTCCATGCAAATCAGTGGACACCAGGTATTCAATGACATTGTTTTAATTATAACTAATCTAGGGGCTGAGATTTAGGGGTTAAACTATTATAAAATCTTAAATTATGTTGTTTAATATTAATTAACATTCATTCATTTCACTAAAAGATGATTTAAATCAATTACCCTCTTTAATTTATAATTATACAATTTTTTCTAATAGTTGTAGCTTTCACCCCTAAAAAATAAAAAGCAACCAACGGTACAAGTCCAAAAGTGAAGTGGAGGGTAAGTAGAACTTAAATCCAAATTTCCATGCAATTCGGTGGTAACACGGAATATGTCGTTAACGGTACATTTGTTGATTGAACATTAACAGACAAATGCATCACAAATGGGTCATCACATTTGTGCTGCGAACATTACGCTCCCCAATCTCGGAGTGTAATACCATCGTGCACAGGGAATGCATGGTACAAGGATAAAAGTGTTATCTAAAGATTATAGAGGGATAGTGTTTTGTCTCGTTAAAACAAGAAAATTGGAATATCTCGGACATATTACATGTGGAGAGAAATACACCTTGCTCCAACTGATTATGCAGGGAAAGATCCAAGGAAAGAGAAGCATAGGGAGGCGTAGAAATTCATGGCTGCGCAACCTGAGAGAGTGGTACGGATGTACATAAAATGAACTTTTCAGAGCAGCCGTCTCAAAAGTCCGAATAGCTATGATGATTGCCGACCTCCTGAATTTCATCATCATCATCATTAACAGCTGTGTCCATTCAATACAGTTTGTTGTTTTTTGCATCCATTCGTGACCAGTTATTAGCTTGATATCATCAGTCCATCTGGTTTGAGGTCTGTCTTTACTTCTCTTGTTTGCTCTTGGTCGCCATTCAATAATTCGTTTCGTTCAACGGTTGTCTTCTATCCTTCCTATGTATCCTGCCCAGTTCCATTTTAAGATGGTAATCTTTTGGATTACATCTGTAACTTTTGTTCGTCTTCTTATTTCTTCATTGGATTTACGATCGGTGAGCTTAATGTAAAGCATTCTCCGTTCCATAGCTCTCTGAGTTAATTGGAGTTTGTGGACTATGTTGTTGTTTAAATCTCGTATTTCAGATCCATGTCAGTACCGGCAGCACATACTGATCGAAAGTTTTTGCCTTTAAAGTATTTGGTAAGTTTTATTTAAATACTGTTTGTAATCTTCCGAATGCTGCCCATGCTAAGAAACATCTTCTATTTAAGTCAGTCTGTGAATTGAGCTTTGTTAATTCCATTTTTTGTTCTAAGTATATATATGACTGAACTTTTTTATATTATTATTGCCCAGAGTTATATCCTTAGTTAGATGTAGAGATTCGTTTGTTAAATATTTAGTTTTTGCTAGATTTAGTTTTTGATCTGTTTCTGTTAACCTCAAGATTAAAAGCTTCACTATAAAATAGAGATCCAATCAAGAGTACTTCCTTCATTCTAAACCACCTAAAATCTATTGAAAAAATAAAAAAGTATAAAATAAAACATATAAATATTTATTAGGAACAAGGTAGGTACCGTTCGCGTCATAAAAAACTGATACAACTCTTATAACCAAAAACCGTGTTTTTTAAGTTGTGTACGTTGATCTTGTCACATGTGTCATTCTAATTTCTAGGGCACCGTTGCCAGTTCAACGAAAATATTATATGAAACCAGCTAAAAGCAGGGCTGTGCGACAGACCGCCAGTTTTGAGTGTACTAAAAACTAAAACATCGAGCATTTTCGATCAGTCAATCACATTAAAGTTTAAACATGCATCCTAAAAAATTCCAATATTAATTTTGTAATTTTCCATCATCTCAATTAAGTACCTATACATTGATTTGTGTCTTATTATAATTTATGAAAATATTTCGATTCAAAAATAATGATAGATAGTCAATCTAGACATAACTTTAAATTATTATAATAAAACTTTACAGTCGGATATTAGATTGTAACTGTCATGTTTTGAAAAGCGTTTTTTCGCCCCGGATATTTTAGTTTATTATACGTAGAATAAAGTATAATATTTTTTTTTCACATTTATCGTTCTTATATTAAATAATCAATTAATTTTGGTAGTTTGCATGTTACTAAACTTATTAACAAAAAATACAGTTCGTGTTCGGTAGGCAATTGAAGTATAAAATTACAGTAGACGCATTCCAATGTTCCCTGTGCCAATACAGATCCTTCAAACATTTTGGATATTAACTCAACCCTATCTCTGGTTATTAAATTAATTAGATACGGTTTTTTGTTGTTAATGATAAAAATAATACCTATCTACATTACAATACAATTACAATAATACATTTTTGAACGTTATTTTTTTTATTTAGATTTAGTGCAATTCCGTTATCTGTGATGGCAACAACGAATTGATTCACGAACCATTGTGTACAGTCTGAACACAGGTTTACATTGGGAAAAAAAAGTGTACCAGTTTTATATGACGGGAAGTGTACATAAAAAATCTTGTTAGTCACTTGTAAATGTCTTCGGGCGGCTACTCGCTACGCAGCATTTGACAAGTATTGCAATGAGTAGCCGTCTTCCATGGTACAATGAATACACAAGGTATGATATTGCGCATGACATTTGACAGCTGGCCCAGGAGTGTGACGTAGTTAAGATCGCCTGAACCACCTCGAACCCATTATTACAGCTTAACGTACACATTAATTTTGAAATTGTGGTTAAAAAGTGATCTTATTTTTTTTTTAAATGTTTTGTTTTGGTTATAATTGAATAAAAAATATATTTTCAGTAGCGTAAAACCTTTACTTCTCTTAGAGATTCAGGCAAAATATTTATTTTTGTTTTCATACATATTTACTAATAATATAAGTACTCTTTTTGTATGCAAATCCCTTGAAATTTAAAATTTTTCTGCAGAGGAAATACTGTGAATAGGTAAATAGTAGTAGATTTGCTTATTCTGATTCACTGTCACTCACTTCCAAGCAGTTTTACTGAAATAAAAACAAAATAGAGTACAATAGAGAAAAATCTGTTTTACAATTCAATATGGTATTTTAGATGAGTTATAATGAAATTTAGTAAAATAAAAAATATACACATTACTATAACCTACCGATTATTATATGCAAAATTTACTTATCAAACAATATAATAATATGAAAATAAGACACAAATTAGTTCAAACGCAAAACACAATAAATATCGACTTCAGACGACTTTACACCGGCAAGACAGAAAGCTTGTATAAAAACAAAAGTTCAACAATAATATCGGTTATCAATGGTGACTATTGCAAATTGCAAGTTATGAGATAATAAATATATTTTAAAGTATCTTAATACTGACTGAGTCATATATTTTATAATAGAAAAATAATTTATATATATATATGCTTATATATGTGTCTTTATACAAATGGTGTTTAGTTACTATTTATTTATACTGTATAGTATATAGTAGTTATTTGCCATTGTATATCTGGTTTTGTACCTTTTTCAAAGTACGCTGTGCAATTGCTTGTTGCAATAGTGACAATGAAGATAAAATCTTTAGGTTTCATACATTTCCTAAAGATAGCGTGACCAGAAAACTGTGGATTGTATCTTGTTGTAGATAGAATAATTTTAATTGTAATACTGCAAGAATTTGTTATACACATTTTAAAACTGAAGATTACCAAAGAAATCTACAACAGGAACTTTTAAATTACGTTTCTAAAAAGGGTCTAAAACTCAAACCTGAGGCAGTACCTAGTCTTTATTTGCCTAAATCAACATCGGTTACCCTTTTAACCAACCAAAAGAAACGCGTACAAGGAGGCGAACACAGAGAGTCCAAAAAGTATGTTGAGCAGCTTCTTACTACTTCTAGGTCAACGACGTAAGTCTAAATCTTTATTTTTATTAATTATTAGTCATGAAACCTTAATGGTTTTTTCATATCGATTTGTTAAGTAAGAAATTAGCCTCAGCCTGCTATGCAATTTGCAATAAGAACTGTTTCGGAGGAAATCAATTTAGCATCTTCCAAAATAACATATTTTTCTTTGTTAAATCATGTTATCATTATTAAAATATACAATGTTATCATCATTATAAACAATACCAAGATAATTTTATGTGTGAATATTACAAAAATGTCATTTTAAATGTTGTGCAATATTGTGTGCCCTCACTACACTCATATTCGATGGCCAGCTAGCTCATTCGATATAAATAAAGTTGACTTTGTCATTATTTATTTTGATTTTGTGTTTAGTTCAGTAGGTATATATACGTACAAATTTTGTGTACCTCCATTACCACTTTTCTGTATATTTTTAAACATCTGAAATATCGAACTCTGGAGTATAAGTTAATTAACCTGTACCTACGTGTAATAAAAGATAATTAAAACTTGTCTTATAAAGGATATCTATGTTTTATAAAGGATAAATATTATAATAACATAATTTTATCATCTCTTTATAATTACTATAATTAAATTAGCCAAATTATATAAAAAAAACTTAAAATTAAAAGTCTTTCCTATACAACTACATTCAAATGTTGCGGGAATAAGCGATCTTGACTACGTCATGCGCGAAAGCGAACCGATTTTGGAACATTATGTATCATACCTTGTGTATTCATTGTACCATGGCCGTCTTCTACCATAAACATAAATACTTTGTTCGTGATCGTGAGTCATCGCCAGTTTAAAGTATATTTCAAGTAAATCTTGAAATATGAAATACTAATACCCTTGGTTAGATTTTATTTTTTATTTAGTCACGATTATTTACTAAAAGAATGCTTCATACATGTATGCTTGAATTACCTATTATTATATAAATACACGTATTACGTATACTGCCGTAGTATATATTAACATAAATTGACATGATAGTGCAAAGTGCAAATACCTATCTCGTTTTTCATACATCTGACATCTTACCAACTTATAACTAACTTTAGCACTTACCAGAAATGATAAATAAATGGAATATCACAGAAATTAATAATTTGTATAATTAATTGAGCAATGACGATACCTATTATGTTTATATAATAGGTAACGTATGTAAACATATATATTTCTAGTATTTTTTTTTCTTATGAAATATTTAGTCGATTCCTAAGGATTTGGGTTAATGGACATTAACCAATGTGTAACCATTTTTATTTTGATGTACCTAGTTAGAAAGGTCACCAATTGATATAATATGAACGGAGCTAGATGGTTGGTGGAGAACGATTGGATTGGAGAAATTGGTATTTGGTTTAAAAGAACAAATTATCAGAGATAAGATCGATTAGATTAGATTAGATTAAGAGAGGTGGCCTTTCGGCCTATTCCACTGCGACCTTTTCAGATCTATTGGTCCTCTAGTCCTAGATAACATTCTCTAGCCTGACCCTTTTTATAAAGTCTAGTAGCTTCGAGACTGTACCTTCCATGTAGTTATTTGCCGGTGAATTTTCTTCTCCCCTTTGCCAGACTGTCACACTGACATAAAATGTGCTCTGCTGTTTCTTCTTCGAGGTGACAGAATCTGCACAGGTCATCATCTGATAATCCCATCAGCTTCAAGTGCCTATTCAGCTTACAGTGCCCTGTTAGAAGACCTACTATGACCTTGACTGTTTTCCTGTCTTTGCTTATTAGGTCTGCCGTAAATTTTGGCGAATGTCTTTTAATGAACTGTTTCGCCTGTCTTTGTCCTGGTGAATTCCTCCACCATTCCAGAAATTTGCGAGCTACCCACTTCCTTGTAGCCGTTCTTGTTACTGATTTAGCAACTCCGCAGAAGGGTTCCGGTCCAATGAATGGCAATGATGAGCCTTGTTTGGCCATTTCATCTGCTTTTTCATTGCCCTTATGATCCTCGTGCCCCGGTACCCAGGCTACTGTAACCTTGCTACGGTCTCCTAGTTTATTTAGGGCACACACGCAATCCCATACTAGCTTAGAATTGACCTCTACAGAATTGAGTGCCTTAAGCGCTGCCTGACTATCTGTGAAGATGGCAACTGAACAGAACGTTCTTTCCTGCCTTTCTATTTCTTCCACGCAGTGATGGATTGCAGTTATTTCCGCCTGGAAAACTGTCACATCCTTAGATAGACTTACCGGGAAATCTATCCCTTGATTTGTCCCTACTATGCCGGCTCCCACACCCTCCGATGTTTTTGAGCCATCCGTGTACCAAGTAGCAGCAGCTTGTATGGGTACACCTTTATTCCAGTCTTCCCTGCCGGGTATCTTAATTGTGAACTTATTGTTAAAGCTATATCTCGTAACTGTTGCATCGATAGGTTTCCCCATCACAATATCGGCTTTTAGCTCCTCGATTAGCTTTCTGTTGTCAGTACCATGCATCTGGCTTATATAAGATAAGATAGATAGATAAGATAATATTACCACAAATAAAAAGAAAAAATAGGAAAATGGCGCCACTTAACTTTTTGTAAATAAAAGAGGAAAGTTGAGAAGCAACAAACTTGACTTGTTGGTAGTAGCATAAATTAATAAATACATCAGTTTAAAAGAAACAAACAAATAATTTATTTCAACACATAATGGTTGAAATGCAAATGACATAAAACAAATAAACACTTTATTTTAACAAATGGCTGAAATACACATAAAAATAAAACAGATAAATAGACTTTTATAATTCTCCAACATACAATAATTGTATTATAACATGCAAACATTGAACAGTGCCTTTTTTGATCAGTAAACAGATGATTGCAGTTAATTAAAAATCCAATCAAAGAAGGATCTTTACTGAATCTCGAGTTAAGGGAAATTTAATTTAAATTTTATACTATATGATTAACAATTGACAATATGTAAATAATAAGTCTAAAATAGTAAAAATAAAAAACTTTTTATAGCAAACAAAAAACAAACCGGCACTACAGTTGATCAAATTAATTTCGCACTATTTCGTACAAATTAATCAAGATGTAAATAATGAAAAATGATGATATTACTCTAGTAAAATGAAGTTCGTGTAATCGTCGTTAGTGACTCTGGTAGTTATTAGCTAGAAGAACGGACACCAAGGAACTATTTGTAGTAAAAGGAAAGGTAGAAGACCGAAGACCAAGAGGACCTCTAACACGATTGGCAGACCAAATAAAGACTCTAGTGGGAAAATCCCTATATGAAGCCGCCCATATGGTACAGGATCGCAGCCAATGGAGACAGCAAGCTAATAATATTTAGAGTGTCAGCACGTCTTGACAAGGGCTCAAGAAACGAGGAGGAGACTTATTAGTAATTAAACAGGTGGACATAGATATGATCTTGAATTTGCCAAAGATCCAGCTACCTCAAGCGTTTCAAAGTTTCAAAGTCAAGCAAGTCAAAAGTACAAATAAATATAAAACACTACAAAAAATGGAACAATACCTAGATTAAAAATATTTCAAACATTAAAATATATATAAAGCGTACAATATAGACAGCGTAATATAATTAAATTAATATTAAATTTGGTTATGTTGCAGCTTGGGCATTCACAGAGGCACTCTCGCAATATTCACCCAGTGTACAAGGACACATGGTCACTAGGTACTCTTTATTATACAGTAGTAAACTATAGACAGTAGATGACTTCCTATTTATTTCTAAATGTCGATAGGGTACTACAAACTGTTTCTTATTTCTTGTGTTTTGTGAGTGAACTGTTCGCGAACCGTTTGTGAACGCTATATTCGTTAATTTGTACGACGGGACGAACCGCTTGCGAGCTGTTCGTTCGTTGCTCGTCAGGAACCACAGCCTGTCGGTTTTTGGGACGAACACAAAGAATGTTCGCAGAACTATAAATTGTGTCTATAAATTGTTTCTGCTAAGTGTGCGATGAGATCATTCGGTTAAACAAAATTGCTGAACGAGCGCGATTTGAACAAAAGTAACGAGAGAAATTAATAACAGATAATGTAAATAAAATACCGAACTGTTTAGAATAACGAAGTAAATTAATTCTTGGTTTGTTATTAGATACTTAGAGTATTGGATAGCCTGAACATAAACATATTTTCAACGAACTCTTCGCGAACAGCTCACGAGCAGTTCGCAAACAGTTCGGCTCGCATATGTGTACCCACCTTAAAATGTAACATTACGTTACAAAAAATGAAGTACATTATACGATAGGTATAATATGGTGAAATATATATAACGCATAAAAGAGTTATTTTCTTTAAATTTTGTTTCTGGCATTAAAAATCTTTTTGTAATTTAATGTTTCAATTTTATTTATTTGTAATTATTATCGCCTTCAGATTTATTTTATCCAGTAAAGTAACGAAACTTTTGATGGAGTAAGTAAGTATTCATTTTCATCCTACATAGGTATAACTTCGAATGAACTTTAGGGTTTTACTAACTGTAAATTTTTAATTCTTTTACGCACTCCTTATTTCTTTTCCACGACATTTGTTTGATATACTGTTAATACATTTAAACATAAGAATAATCTTTGAATTAAAATTTGTATCAGAATATAATTAATGCAGTGGTCAGGGATTTACAACTTTCCCATCTATTGCGTATGAATGTATGTACCTATATCATTAACGGTTCCGAACCCAGGAGTGTATCTAAATAAATATACCTAAATAAACGTAAATAGTTTGAATAGAAATTAATGTATACTTATCTAAAAGTAACTATAAATCATAAAGCCTTTCAGCTTTCAAAGACCCTTTCAAAAGCAGGCCCTATGTGTAACTTACTTAGTAACATAATGTGGGAAAAATTTTTATTATACGACTTTGTTACATGGCACATTGTAATACCTGAAATAAATTATTCATGTCTTATCTATATCTATTTTATTTTGAAATAAACACATGTGTTTAAACGTGTGTCAACATTATAAAGGATAAGGAAATAAGCTGACAAGAAAAGCTTAAATTATTTAAGATTTTATTTACTTTTTGTTTATTTAAATTCGTGCGAAAGTGGATTCCTAATTCCTACCCTGTTTTTTATAAATGATACGCTAATGTTTAATGTGAGATAAACCATAGATGCGCTTGCTCGGAATTCTTAACTGTCAGTTTAGGTGTGCTAATTCCCATAACGTTTGTACAGTATTAAATGTCATTTTTTTGTCAACATTAACACATGTAATGTAGGTTATGTTAAAGTATTTCCATATTTCATAAGATAATTAAAATATCCGGTTTTATATATCATACCGCCTACCATAAAGTGCCTTATCATATAGTTATTTTTAGCTGTAAATGCGTGGAAATTCCAAAACAGTACGATTTAGAAGTTGACAGCTATTTGGATTTGGAACTAGCTAATATGTTGTGGATATTACACAATGTCAACAGATCTTAGTTCTGGTATTGTAATTTACAGAAATATTTATGTACGTACTCTAACTTTTATATTTTGTAGCTTCTGTTCCCCAATTGTACCGACAAGTTTTTGATGCTTGTTCCAATGACGGCCAACCAGTACTTCCTGATATTTATCAAAGTTTACTCTTAAAATGCAAACTCTCTTCTGCACAAATCGAAAAAATTTGTAAGATAGTGGGAACTTCGGTAGGAGATGTAAATAGGACAAATTTTTATAAAACCCTTGCTTTGATAGCTTGGTGTCAACAAGGAAAACAAGTTTCAGAAAAACTATTTGAAAATTGCACAGAAAAAGGTAGATTTGCTTTTTATTTAATACCGTTATTTCAATTGGTAATAAAAATTGTGATTGGTGTCTATTTGATACTTAATTGAAGAATTTTTATAGATAAACACTCACTGAATAATTAACTATATTTTGTATTATTGATCAAAATACTAGTTTTGAAATAGACCAGATCTAGGTCTCTGTAATCTTGGACTTTAGTAATTTTGTTTACAATAACTATTAGAAGTTGTTATTTCTCTAGCAATACAGGTTTTGCTTGTATATTTTTATTAGTATATTGAAGGTGTGTATAATATTACACTTACAGTATAGATGATTCACTTTACTAGATTCAAATAGAAAATTATTTCTTTTTATATTAGGTTGTTAATTTGTTGAGTTTGTAGTCTTTCTAGTATTTAGTGCAAAAATCTGCTTATTTAGTGTTATTACTAATTTTACATCTTTTTAAACGATTTTTAATTTTTTGCACATTGGAAGATGCAGCTGACTAACAACAGTATTTTTATTAAATTGTAGTTTGAAAATTTTCTCAGTTTATCTGTTGGTTTATTTTTACTATCTTGTCATTTTTTAGGACTCAAGCAAATTCATGGAGGTTATAAACCTGTGTTCTTTATAAAAACTCTCTTCATATATAATTTTATATGATAAATTTTACTTTTTCGTATAATTGAAAATTGGTTTTTAACACTCTCGCCGCCATTGATATTTTAATTTTTTTCGTCGTGTCGCGCCAAAACTATATTATTTTGTTAACGTGAAGTGCTGTAAGTGTGCATTAATGTTACACATTTGTCAATACAGAGTGCACATTATTGTTACACTTGGCGGCGAGAGTATTAAGCAATATGCAAAAGAATTAATTGGGCCTGGTTTAAATTAAAAAATCCTTATTATTTGATACATGCTCTTCGTTACCACTTCCAAATACTTAATTTATGATTAAAGCAGTCATACCTACTTTGAAATTTGCATAATAAGGTCCTTAACAGTTAAAAACTCCTATCATGAGAGATTTATGGCATAAAACATTATGAGTGAGATTTTTCTCTGAAAGTATTGATACAACTAACCAGTGCTCTATAGCAAAAACAATCCTTGAATTTTGGTTTTATATGGATTTTACAATCCTTGGATAACAATCCTACAAGTTATGAGGAAAGGAGAACCCATAAATTATTAAATATGATAAATTCCCTAAATCTTAGGATACTGTTCACCATGAAAATAGGGAATATCAAACGATTGTATTTTTAGATGCTTTAGTTAAACAAAAGCCTAATGGAAATCTTAGGCACACAGTATACCATAAATCAAGCCACACATATCACACATGCGATTAACCCAATCCATGCAAGTTGATCTAAACTCAGCTCAGTCCAACTTCTTATATTCTGCAACCATGGTATCCTCTTACAACCATTTCATCACTCACCTTTAACTTTTCCCTAGATAGTCAGTAGAGGAATATGGAATTTATTGCGTCTCATTACATATCCAAAGCAGCTAGCTTTTCTTGTTTTGAAGATATTTGAAGCACCCAACATTTATTAAGCAGCATTCTACAGTAGCACCACATCTCAAACACATCTATTTTTTTTTTATTGTTTTGACCTTTAATTTCCATGTTTTGCAACCATAAAGGAAAATAGATTACACATAAGATTTAATGCTTTTAATCTATTTGAGTTCTGTTGGTAATTGGGATTTCATTTTTATAGGTGTGGTTTCAACATGAATTTTACCTATGGCCATCCATTCCAACTTTGTCTGACTGTGTGTACTATATCAAGTAGTAACTACAAGTACAAATCCTCTATGCTATCCGCTATCCAGCATATATTTGATTGCTTATGACCTCTCCTCCCATTCTGACATCTTTGGTCCTATCCTAAAACACCTTTCGAAAAATATCTTCTGAATACATATTAAATAGCAACAGTGACAGAAGACATCTCCATCTCATACCTTGTTCTATTGGCATTTCACTAGTAATACCATCATCTACTCTAACCACAGCTGTTTAATTGTAATATGTATTTTTTTCATGTTTAATTATTTATGTTGTTCAATTTCAAGTATTGAAATAGTTGGGTTTGTTTTTCTCAATGGAGTGATTTTGCAATATCTATATATGAAACATATATAGGTATTTTTACAAAGTTCACAGCTCTTTTGTAACTATACTCTCACGAAAAAGAATAACCCTTTAGGAATCCAAATTGTTCTTTGCTAATACAGTAGACTCCCTCTATAACAAGAACTGAAATGACAAACTAATTACCTCGTTATAAGCCAATCTCGTTATATCAAACAACAATAATACTGTGAATACATATGAATATGTAGTTTTCTAAAACATTAACTTCCTATAGTGAAGCCATTCGGAGCAATATAAGATGCTAAATATTGTTTGAATGGCGTTTTTGAAAAAAGTTGTTTACTTTTATTGTCAATGATATATGTTAAAACAAAAAATCTGTATTCTGTAAATCTTTATAAAGCATATTTTCAAGTATAACATAAACTATTGCTTCTGCAATTGGAAGAAGTCTGTCATTTTTGACTGCTTTAAATTCTCCAGTATTCTATCTATCATATTTTCTAAAGATGATGTGAAACAGTTTTATGCTTTTTCATTTGCGTTTTTTCTTTGGGTAAAGTTTCTGACAACCTTTAAAATACTTTCCACATCTTGTCTATTAGGACCTATTATTAGGTGTGAATGGTAAACCCCCTACAATACCCATGATACTTGTGAATCATAAATTGTAAATTTCGGACTTAGAATCATAAATTGTAAGAAGTTTATTGCGGACGGCATTTAAAAAGGGTATTTATTTATAGCTACGGTCGGGCCAAAACCTAAAAAAAACACGTTTTTCAATATTCTTTTCTCTCGTTATAAGCAAATTTACGTCGCTATAGAGGGTTATAGTTCAATAGAAATTTCACATTACATCTAATGTACCTCGTTATAAGCGAAAACTCGTAATAACCGTGTTCATTATAGAGGGAATATACTGTAATATATTATACACTTTAAAGTAGACAACTTTAAAATGATATTAACAATATTGTTGAGTCACGTTCCTGGGACAACCTTATTGGAAGATAGTTCATTCGATTACACGAAATTAACTTTAACTTAAGAGTATCCGTCAGAAAAGCTTCAGAACAATATTAAAATTAATAGTCTGAGGTAAATGACAAAATATTGTGAACAACTTTTTCACCTATAAAAACACAGAAAAAAATTCTTGACACGATTCGTGTTCATTAATATCCTAGTCATATATGATATCCTGTCAAAAAACTGCAGTATGAATTATTTTTCTTATCAAACTCTCAGTTCTTGGAGTATCAGGTATACTGGTTGTTCAGAACATGTGTACCTAATATTTTTAGGTAATGTTTCAGTGGTTAACTGATAAGTAAATGTGAGTTGGTTAGGCAATATATGTTTAAACTACATAAATAAAGGTAATATAATTATTTATTCAGATTACAAATATCATAATTATCAGAAAGTAACTAACCCATGAACTTACAATCTGGATGATTTACTTCATATTGTATAATCTAAATTTTAATTATAAAAGTTCAGCACAAAATGTCTTATCTCTGTAACATGTGGTCCTTCAAGTGGACTATTTTATTATTCAGTTTTATTTAATATTGTTGACTCATTCATAGAGATTATTCTTTACTAAAGACATCAAAAATATACAATAAAATGAAAAAAACATAGAAGCAGAACATTTATCTATTGCAATAAAATATTTGCAGCTGAAATTATGATAAGGACTATAAAAATATAATACTAGGTCATGATTATTTGAATATTTACAAAATATTCCAACACAGTAGTATTACTTTTGTATCTATACTTGATAGTATGTAATATCTAAATGAGGAGGTAAAATGCAAACTTCTTAACTCACAAATAAGTAATTTTTCAGGGAGGGTGAAAAACTTAGCTTTGCTCTGAAAAATGATAATGATCAATTTTTTGCAATAGTATTGGTTCCAAACTTAACTAACTGGTACTTATTACAGTTAGGGTAGCTAAACAATAGTTTAAAAAATTGATTTTGTTTTGGCAATAAGACCTTTTGCACGAACTTAGTGGAAATAAGTCGTTTTGCATGTACAATGTTGTGCACATAAACTGATTTACTTGTAAAAATAGTAATAAAGCAATAAAGTAAAGGAACAATAGTTGTCTGAATAAACTTTAATTTTTATAAAATAATAATATAGACCTTACCTAAGTGACAAACATTGTCATAATAGCTAGTTAATGCAACAAACAGTTTTTTAAATATGCAAGTTACAGCGTTCATCGTCGAGAAAGTCAGTCACACATTTCTTCCTGCTCCTCACCCGCAGCTGCTGTAGTGGGTTTATCACAAATCAAACTCTTGTACCAACCAAGGCGTGGATCAGAAGTAGACCAGTCCTCTCCAAATATTTTGTCAAGATTTTTCAACATCTTTGGTCTTTTCTTTGGTTACGACATGATGAAGTGGTAGTTCTTCCAGTCTCACTTGTCTTAGATTATTTTTTGTTTTCTTTCTAAAAGATACAAAAAACTTTTACTTACCAACACAATCTTTTTGTAAGACTTTCCTTTTCCCTTTTATCGTAGGTGTTCAATTTCTTCTTGTGTCCGGTAGCGTATTTCAATTCTCTTCAGTTCACTTATTGATTGGATCTCCTTATAGTATTCACTTAGCTTCTTAGTATCAAGTAGTGGCCAATCTTCTCATAGTGCTTTTATCGGTAGGTGCTTTTTATACAAAACACGGTAGGCGGGTAAAAAACTATGTCCGCGTACAGGGAAATACAATAAAATCTTTTGGATTGACGTTTTGTGTTTTTCAAAAAATGAATCAGTGTTCTGATGACACTATTATTTTTATTTTGAGAAACACAACCATCGCTAAACAACCTCAGTACAGAATAGCCCTGAAAATCAGCTTGTCAAATATTTAAAGAGAGCCGATATTTCCACACTGCCTTTTCCTGCCTGCTCCTCTGTCCAAGTATAGAACATGGGTTTTAAGTTTTTAGGTCAGTAATACAAAACTTATAAAACCCAATTTGTCTCACGTAATAAGCTTCTTGAATTGGACTTTTCGGTAGTGGCTGAATTTGTTGAAGATCAAAGCGAAGGCTAACAGAATGAGGAACATCGATTTTCATGTTATGTTTTCATTTTTAAGTGGCTATACTTATTTGTAGGATTTTCACTGATGATGATCTGGTATAATAGAAAACGTTCTGAAAATTTATAAAACCATTTTGGATAATTTAAAAAATTTAATAAAAACTTTATACCATTTTACAAAGGAAGTCTTTACTTCATTGCAAGTTTTTTTAATAGCTATGATTTTTCAATATCTTATTATGTACTAACATCATCATCATATAACGGGGGTCCTACGGCGATTGCCGCTTCCCGCATTTCAGCCTCCATCTTTTCCTATCTCTCCAATCTCCCTCTTCTAAGCCTCTAGATTGCATTGTTTTTGTAATTTCTCTTCTCCAGGAATTTGGTGGTCTTCCCCTTTTCCTTCTTTCTGGCGGAACATACATTAAGGCTTTCTTTGGCCACCGCTCCTCCTCCATTCTCATCACGTGACCATACCATTGTAATTGCCTTCCTTGTATTCTATCTGAAAGAGTATCTCTAATTCCTGTACGGTTTCGTATTTCCTCATTCCTGATTCTTTCTATTCTCGATACTCGACATGACCTTCTAAGATAATCCATTTCCACAACGTCTACTTTATCTCGTTCATTCTTTGTCATCGTCCAATATTCGGCACCATATGTGGTAATTGGTTCTACAATTGCTCTGTATACGCGAAGTTTGGTATGCATCTTTATTTTATTAGACCACAGTAATGAATTCAGTATTCGGATGCATTTTTTCCCTTGGGTTATTCGGTTTTGTACATCTATCTTAACTCTGCCATCTGCTGATATGATGCTTCCTAGATATTTATACTGGTTGCAGCCTTTTATAACTGCGTTTTCAAGCCTCAGATCTGTGGTATTTCCTCCAATTTTTAAATATTCTGTTTTGCTTATGTTTACAGTAAGCCCCCATTTGGCATATTCCTCAAATAATTTTCGATTCATATAATTTATATCTTCCTCATCGGTTGCAACCACCACCTGATCATCTGCAAACAACAATGTATACAGAGTTTCTTGTCCCACTTCGATGCCCATAAATCTACATTTATTTCTCCAATTCCTCAATGCTTCTTGGACGTATATTTTAAAGAGTGTCGGTGACAAACAGCATCCTTGCTTTAGGCCTTTAGTGACTTTAAATTCATTTGAGGTTCTGGTTCCAATTTTTACACAACTAACTGCATTTTCGTACAATTTATATATCGCTCGGATATACGTCGAATCCAATCCGGACCTTTTGAGGACCTCAAACATTTTCTTTAACGGGACACTATAATATGCTTTCTCAAGGTCTATAAATACCAAATGGGTCTCTCTACTTCTTTCGACACGCTTTTCAATTATTTGTCGTAGGATAAATATATTATCAAGGCAGGATCTCCCGGTACGAAAGCCGCTTTGTTCTTCAATATCTTGTATCTGTCTTTCAACCCTCTTCTTTAATATTCTGCCGTACAACCGGCCCACAGAGCTCGTCACACTAATACCTCTATAATTGGAACAGTCTCTTTTATTCCCTCTCTTATATATGGAGCTTATATAAGATTTATTCCAATCTTTAGGAATTTCCTGTCGACACATACATTTATTGAAAAGGTCTACTATTAATTCTAAAAGTGCAGTCGGCCCATATTTAACCAGCTCTATGGGAATGTCTCCAGGCCCTGCGGCTTTTCCGTTTTTAATCTCTTTTAAGGTTTTCGTCAATTCAGATAATGTTATTATAGGGATTTCCTGTCTTTCGTCTCTGTTGTCTATTAATTCCCTTATCTTTTCCCATCTGTACTCTACTCTATCCTCTTTCAGCAGTTTCGGAATATTCTTCCCATTCATTTAACTTTATGAGAGAAATGTTGTCTTCATTTTTCTCATTTTTCTTAAACTGTTTTAATGTTTTCCAAGCTTGCGCCACTTTTGTTCCACCCATAAATCTGTCCAGTTCATCACACTTAGCCTCCCAGTTTATATTTTTCGCCTTATCCACGTCTTTTTTAACTTCTCTATTCCATTTAGCGTATATTTCTCTGTCTTGAGGATCTTTGGATTGAAGCCATATGTGATATGCTTGTTTTTTCTTGAGAACTTTCTCTTCTAGTTCCGTTGACAACCATTCAGGTTTTCCTTTTTTCCGATTTTCAACTTTTCCCAGTGCTTCATTTGCCGCTTCATGAATATATTTTTTAATTACCTCATACAGACTTTCAGGGTCTAAGTCCTTTGTTTCTATATTTTTTATTTTCTGAGCTATTCTAATTTTATATAAGAACTTTGTCGAATCTTGTTTAAAGCTTTCCAGGTTATATTTTATGTTTTCTATGGTTGTTCCTATGTCTGTTACTTCATCATTTTTGTGACTTGATTGTTCTCTCTTAAATGTCACCATTACTTTTGCAATAATCATATGGTGGTCACTTCCACATTCTGGCCCTCTAAACACCTTCACGTCCTTCGTTTTTAGTTTAGAATCTTTACGATGAATGAAATAGTCAATTATTGATTTTAAATTCCTGGTAGGCTGCGTTCATGTAAATTTATGTATATTCTTATGGGGGAAGAAACCATTTAATATTTTCAAAGAATGTGCCTCGCAAAAATCTATTAATCTTTGACCATTGTCGTTCAGAATGTCTTCTCCATATCTCCCTATTATTTCACTGTTGGAGCTCTTTCCGGTTCTTGCATTAAGATCACCTAAGATCCAAATTTCTTTCTTCTTATTAATTGTGGCTAGAACCGTTGTTAACTTGTTAAAGTACTCTTCCTTGCTGTCAACCCTTGAGTCATCCGTCGGTGCATATGTTCCAATTACCACTATTTCATGGCCATTTTTCTTAATTTCCATGAGGATAATTCTTTCATCTATTTCTTGCCATGATTTAATACATTTTTTCAGTTTCTGATGTATTGCTATAGACACTCCCCTTTTAGCTCGTTCGCTCTTTTCTACGCCACTATAGAAATGCAGGTATTCGTTTATCTTTTCATTTCCTCTTCCTTTTTTCTTTACTTCAGTTAATACACAGATGTCTAGTTTCATTTTACTCAGTTCACGGAAGACTTCCTCCTGTTTTGTCCTTATTCCTTGTATGTTCCAAGCACCCAAATTCATAATCCATTTTCTTTGCGAATTTCGTTTATAGATTAATCCGTCCGAATTCCAAGGCTTTTTGCTGAAATTTTTAACTTTGATCATTTTTTCCGAGTATCGAGGAGTTGGCCCGATGCCTCAACCCCCAACTTGGAGGACCAGGGTTTTAAATCAGAGTATCCTTCTCTTAGATAAGTTGCCTTCTCTACGGCTTAGGAGTCCTATCTACCCCACCTGTTGGTCCGCGGGTGGTATTTTATTTCCCACCTACCCGCCGGCCTAGCTGCAAACAGGCCGGTGAGGGCATTCCCCTATCCGCCACCTGGGGACGCGCTCTCTAGGGTTACAGGTTCCCCCGAGAGATTATATGTACTAACAACAACCGTAATAATAGTGAGTAGGTATTTAAACTTTCATTGCAAATTGCAAAGCATAATATTCAATCACAGATTTTTCAGTAGTTGTTATCGCTTAAACAAACTTTTCTCTTTTGAGAATACATTCTATAAGTTTTTTTTGTTTTTTTTTAGAATATCCAAGTCCAGAGATAACCGATCTTGTTCAAATTAAGAACATGAAGATAACACTTCACAAAAAAACACGCTCCGCCGAATTTAATTATTCTAACATAACGAAAAGAGATTCTATTAGCGTTCACCTAGTACCTGAAAAGAAAGGGTTGTTTATAAAATACTCAGAATATGTAGTTACGTCCGAGCGATTTAAGACTAAAGTTACCAGAAGATATAATGATTTCGTTGCATTGAAAGAATTGTTACTTAATAGATTTCCTTATAGGTAAGTATTCTTATATGATTTGTTTATTTTATTGTCTGTATTTATAAATTTTTTTTTTAAGAAAAATTTATATTTTAATTTTTTTTTATATTTAACTGATTCGAGAATAATGAATTCGAGAGTATCAAGTTCACTACCAGATTTAGTAGCTTAAGTACAAAGTCTATTATAATCTGCAAATATGATCGCACAGCTCTCAGGTGGTGCGTCTGCCAGGTCATCAATACAGATTAATAACAAGAGATGGCTTAATACTGAACCCTGCAGAATTACATGCTGCATGATACTATGTTCAAATCTTATGCCGTATATTTCCCTGACAGCGTGACCCGTGACCTATTTTCGGTCAGTCAAATACTATACTAAAGCATATATTTGTACTTAGCTCATCTAACTCCAGTAATAGGTTTTTTATATAATAGGTATAACATTTTAAGAAATAAATCAAGTGAAAAGAAGAAGTTCACACAAGGTGGAAGCTACAATCTGCTTCTGAAAAGTCTTAGTTATGAAATCACACAGAGCTAACATAACCCTTGTTGTGTTCCGTTTTTACGAAAATCTAATTGTTCCCGTTCGAAAGAAAGTAAAAAGTAAATTTTTTAAATAAAAGCAAAAAACCGTTCTTATCGTCATTTGTTATTAACAGAGAGAATACATTTATAACTAATTAACTAATCTACAATGTTCCTGAATAGTTTAACATAATTGCCATGGTGATATTACAGTTAATTCGGTTTGTTTATTGTCAAGATAATTTCAAAAACAAGTCGGCATCGCGTTTAAGTAATGTAGACTATTAATACTAGCAGGAAATTTTTCAACAATATTATTAGTAGGTTGTAGGTGATATTTATTAGTTAAAGAACCTTCAAGTTTTGACTGCAAAATAATTTATAAAAATTTTTACTAAAAATAAATGGACACCGAAGATGGAAATGATATGTCTTTAACTCTGTCTGAAGTAAAAAAAGCTGCTGAAATGGCGTCATTGAATATATATATATATATATATATATATATATATATATATATATATATATATATATATATATATATAATATAGATCGGTTTAAAACGTTCTCCTACGTCTTCCGATACCCAGTTGCCACTCCTCTCGATTCATCCATAAGTCTTCTTCTATGTCTCGGTCTTTCATTTCTCTATTGATGCCTTCTCTCCAACTAAAGCGGGGTCTTCCTGTTTTTTTTTCTACTGTGAGGTAGACTTGTTTAAGACTTGTTTTGGGAGACGTTCTTCAGACATTCTCTGTACATGACCGTACCATCTGAGTTATAGGGTACCAATATCGTCTACTATGGTATGTTTTACTTTCATAATTTCTCTTATTGTGTTGTTCGTTACTCTTTCTAGTCTAGATTTTCCAGCTGAACGTCTCCAGAAATACAGATCCGTTGCCTCAAGTTTTCTTTTGTATCTTTCCTTTATTTGTCATACTTCACTACTGTAGGTAATTATATTTTTAATGATTGTGTTATATATCTTGTGCTTGTTATTATTAGATATTGATTGATCCCAAAGGATACTATTGAGAATGAAAATTGCTTTTCTTGCTTGGTTGTTTTTCTCCTCAATTGTGTCGTCTACGTTGCCTCCTTTTGTGATGATCATATCTAAATATTTATATGTGTTGCAATGTTTGATAACTTCTCCATCTTCCAATATGATGTCCTGTTGTTTCCCGCCGATACACATATACTCGGTTTCTTGGATATTGATTTCAAGTCCCCATTTTTTATACTCCTCGATTAATATTCGAGTCATATACTCAATATCTTCATAATCTTGTGCTCACTAGTTGATCATCTGCAAATGACAAAGTATATATGGTATTGTTGTTAATCGGCATTCCCATATTTCTACATTTGCGCTTCCACAGTTTTAGAGGTTGTTCTAGATAAATTTTAAATAATGTCGGGGAGAGACAGCAGCCCTGCTTAAGGCCTTTATTTATTTGGAACCCACTTGACAGATTATTTCCAAGCTTTACATTTGAGTTAGCATTAGCGTACATTTCCTTCGTCGCATTTATTAAATTCATGCTTATGTCTGTTTTCTCTAACGCTTCCCATAATTTATAATGTGATACGCTATCATAAGACTTTCGTAGGTCTACATACAATAAATGTACTTCTTGGTTAACGTCTATTTTCTTTTCAATAATCTGTGTACTGCAAAACAAATGGTCAACAGTAGATCTACCTGCCCTAAATCCTGCCTGTTCCTCAGCCTCTAAGTCTTTGTATTCGCTTTCTATTCTATTTTTAATTTCTTTTCCGTATATTCTACTAATTGAGTTTGTCACGGCAATGCCTCTGTAATTATCACATTCTTCCCTTCTGACTTTTTTTTTGTATAGTGGAGATGAATGATGTCTTCCACTCCTCTGGCGTTGTCACTCCATTAATGCAGTTTTGGAACAGTTTGGCTAAAGTTGTATATAGCGATGCTTTGGCTGAAAAGATGTAAGACACACACAACAGACAAAAACTACACACATTCAACACGAACGAATAAGTTAATGTGGGTGGATGTTATTGTTTTTCAAGTTACAAATAATAAAATAAAAATAAATAATAAAAGTTTTTTTCATAAATATCTACCATCAGATGTAATCACATATATTATAATAGCTATGATTCACCTGGCTGATTTACCACATTCGCCTACGGCTCATATCTTACTCCTTACAAATGACTAATATTTGTTGCTAAAACTCAAAATCGAAATTTAATGTGATGGGTTTTAAAGATTAGGCTCTAATAATAAAAATTCCACTACGACCGTTTAATGAAAGTGATAAATTTTATTGATTTCATGAGAATCGTAAAATAAGTCAAAAATCGCGCAACGTGTATTTATTTAACACCTTTATAAAAACTGACTTCATTTGCGACAAAATACAGAAATTGCATACGAAAGCTGCACTCCTCACCTTTAAAACGATTGTCTTTTTCGTCGAATTTTTACCGCCAAGTTACTCCAGTCGTCAGAGACGAAAATGCCACTCAACATCTAAAAATTATACGAGCAAGCGGAATTTTGCCAAGAATATTAATTTTGGGACCCCAAAAAAGTTTACCACTTTTACCCCCGGGCTTCCCCCTAAAACCTCCTTCGTAGGGTGGTAAAAACGCAAAAAAAATCGATTTACCAAGAATCTGTACGCCGTACAAAAAAATGTTTAAAATAAAAAATGTAGCTGAGATAATTTTAAACAAAAATGTTTATTAACATTTCAAATCAAAAGATATCAAATTTTTACCGTTGAGCTGATACAAATTTTATTGAACATTGATTTCGCGCGCGTAACTGACATGCAAAATCGACGGTCGCTCCAAGCGTTGTTTCTGAGAGAACCTTTCATTCTAAATAAAAAGTACTAATAAGCATTTTTGTTTAAAATTGTCTCAACTACATTTTTAATTTGAAACATTTTTTTCTACGACGTACAGATTGTTGGTAAATCGATTTTTTTTTTCGTTTTTACCACCCTGCGAAGGAGGTTTTAGGGGGAAGCCCGGGGGTAAAAGTGGTAAACTTTTTTGGGGTCCCAAAATTAATATTCTCGGCAAAATTCATCTTGTTCGTATGATTTTTAGGGGTCCACTCTCTGGCGACTGGACTAAGTTGATACAAATTTTATTAAAATCAGCGTTGATTCTGGGAGAACGGTTCAGTTACACAAAAAGTACTAATAATCATTTTAGTTCAAAATTATCTCTGCTATATTTTTTATTTGAAACATTTTTTTCTACGGCGTAGAGATTCTTGGTAGATTTTTTTCGTTTTTCCCCCTCTACGAGGTGGCGTTTTAGGGGATGCCGGGGGTTAAAAGTGGTAAACTTTTTTACATCTTTTTGGTGTACCAAAATTTACATTCTCATCAAAATTCAACTTGTTCGTCTCGTTTTTTGAGGTCAAATCTCTGACGACTGGACTATGGTAAAATTTTTAATTTGAATTATGAAATCATGTGAATTGCGAGAGCTCGAAGAGCAAGACTGCCTTTTAACAACGTGGTGGTCATTTTGAACCACTACTTTAGTTTTGCATAGTTACTTTTCTGCAAATTTTCGCTGCTTTTTTTATTTTTAAGATACTTCGTTGATTAAAGTTACGTATTTTTTGTGGACTCTATTATTTATTCATTAATTAAAGATCAATATTTGTTATGAATTAGTTGTCGCACATAATAAAAAAATACTCAAATGTTAACATTTTATCAATTTAGATTAAATAATATTAAGCGGCATTTAAATTTTTTCTGCTTCGAGCTCTCGCAATTTACATCATTTCAGAATTCAAATTCAAAATTTTACCAGAAAAAACATTTTGCCGAAAATTCAGTTTGCCGCTAAATTTAGTTATTCATCCGCTTTTCAAATGCAGAATCCGTTTTTAAAAAATCTAATGTACAAGATGTTGTTTTTGGGTAGGAATATTTTTCCAATATTTTGTAGTCTGGATTACTTATAATTATAAATACATTGATCGATTGGGCAACTTAAAGACTATTCGCGTGCCAAACATAAAGAAAATATACAGTGTGGTTAAATAGACTAATGAATAGACCATACTCTCTCCAGATCCCGTTGTTTCTCTATATTCGACTGAAAACTAAATACAGGCAACTAGGACTGGAGCCAGCTCTTCGAGAGATAACTGCATTCTCGGTAGGATCAGGTTTTCGGCAATTTACGAATATGCTTTGTACTCTACGTAGTGCTCCCTCTACATTTGAAATGCAAATGGACGCAATTTTGAGGGTGTGGATATGGCAAACCTGTTCCGTTTATTTGGATGATGTAATTGTGGGTGGCAAAACGAAGAATGACAATTACTAAAACAACTTTTATGAAAATGAAGACATTTTTTTGCAATAATCATCTCAGTTTAGAACTAAGATAAAGAATGGTTAACTGCTATATTTGGTCTGCACTTTTGTAAAGAGTAGAAGTGTGGACACTAAAAGTATTAAGTATGAACATAATTGAAGCGTTGGAAATATGGATACGTAGACGGATGCTGAAGATACCTTGGACAGCAAGAAAAACGAATAGGGAAGTACTAAGGAGCGTGAACAAAGATAGAGAATTGCTAAAGACTATCAATACCGAGAAATGTCTTATCTGGGATATATAGTAAGGGGAAATCGATAAAATACTACAACTCATCCTTAAAGGCAAAATAGAATTGACTCAAATATCAAATTCAGGACAATATATGTCTTTTTAGAACATGATCAGGTAACAAACGTAGCTCTGAAAAGGATAAGAGGCTTTCCTAGAAATCCAGATGTTTTCGACTAAAAAATACATTTATAATGTACACAAAACATCTTACAGGCGCATTGTGGAAAGATCTATGAGCCCAAACGACCTTTTCAAACTCTTTAATCTATAGGCTCAGTGAATAATAATATATGTGTCTGCATAAATATGTATTCATTTCACTATATAAAGTCACTTTTATGTTTTAGGTTAGTCCCTTCACTACCTCCTAAAAAAATGGTTTCAGATGCACATTTTTTAGAAACTAGAAGAAGGGCTCTCCAAAGATGGATGACCTTAGTCAGTCGACATCCCATCATATCACAAGACTCGATAGTGATATTCTTCCTCACAGATCAAGGTCCCGATTGCCAACATAGGATAAAAGATATTTTTGGTAGAATTCCCGATGAGTTCATGACTTCCGATGTTGCCGCTAATGCGAAGGTAAGTACTTAAACTATATATAAAATAAATTTTTAAAATCTAATATTTTTCTCTGTACCCAAATTATTTTCTAGATATTTTTTATTCAGTTTTTTTATATGTATACTTGATCACTTTACCTACTACCTTTATATCTGGCGATCGATTATATTTACATTTAATCACATTACATGTTTCATCCTGGGTAGAAATAGTCTGTGAGCAAATATTGGTTTTCAAGTAGTTATAATGTAAAACATAATTTATTATATGAAATCACATAAAAACAACATAAAATTGTTATTATTTTTACTAACAAATCACAGATTTCTATTTTATGAGTTATTTACTTATTCACATTAAAAGTTTGTTTCACTAAATTATATCGTTAAAAATCAATAAGCAAAGTTATTAATTATACATTAAATCGGAGGCCAGAGTCATAATTAACGAATCGTCCTATGGGTTTCGACCGTGTTCTTTTTGCACGACTTGTATGTGGTTCCACCTCAACGTTTCGCTAGCCTTCTGGATTGCTTCTTTAGTAGCATAGAAGTTCTGTTGGACACGGTAACTAACTTACTCCACGTATCCAGAGACGGAAACGAACAGCTCGGAAGATTTACGGACAGTAAATCAAACATTAAACGTATCCAGAGGTGAAACGTGAATCCATTGAAATTTTGCAACAATTCTGTTGGACACGGTAACTCACTTACTCCACGTATCCAGAGACGGAAACGATTAGCCTGGGAGATTTACGGACAGTAACTCAAACATTAAACCTACCCATAGGTGAAACGTGATTCTATTGAAATTTTGCAACGGTCGGTAGTTGGAGGAAGTGTTGTGTCAACTAGAGCAATTTTGAATAACATATTCATCACCTACCTAAAAAAAAAATTCAGTAGATGTAAATTATTAAGTTCCCCCTTTCAAAAATACTTAAGAACGAGTATTTACGTCTCTATTTCTAATTACTTCTTCACAGCGACTAGGTATACTTAAAATCAAGCATCATATTTGGCCTTAATCAATTGCATCCCAAATTTATCTTACCATAATTTCTATGTCGTCAAGGGAGGCAGGTGGTGGTTGTCGGCTCCTGAGTTGACGATCAATAATAACCTACAAATTCCCTGTGGGATTTAGATCAGGGCTGCAACGTAGCCAGTTCATGGTTTGTATACCAAACCTCGTCCAAATAATCATGGATCACATGTGTAACACGTGGTCGTGTATTATCATGCATTAAAAGAAAATTATTTCCTATGCAAGGTGTAAAGGAAATTATATGGTTAGACAAAATGTCTGTAATATACCTTTCATTTGTTAAAGAACCTCTTCGTAAAGCAACGAGATCAATTTGCGCTTCCCGTAAGAGATATTCCTCCCCAAAATATTACAGATCCTCCATTAAATAAATTCATAAGTTGTACGTTGCAGCGAATAACTCTCAAACGTTTATCTGCACTATAAGCTAAATATAAGCAATAACTCGATTCATCTATAAGAAAATACGTGTGCTCTCAGTCATCAACATTCTAGTCAAGGTCCTCTCTTGCAAATTACAATCTTCTACGATGATTTACGTTTAAAGCTGGTACTCTGGCTGGTATCTTTACATGCAAATCTCATTCAGCGAAACGCCTTCGTATAGTGTTTCTACTAATTTGAATATTATGAACATCTGCCACTTGTATTTGTAAAAGTCTCATTGTGACAAAATGTTCCCTTATAGCACGAAGTCTGATAAACTGATCTTAGCGTGGTGTTCTGACTCTTCCTTCTGTCTGTCTAGGCCGTCTCGTGTGGTCGTTTGTTTCTCGAACACGTTGACTCGTGATATTGTAGTATGATATACTCTTAACCTTACCATATTATAGTATGAGATAGCCTATTTCACGATTACTTAATCCTACATTAGTCAAAATCAGATTTCTTGAAATACGATCCATGTCAACTACATACGCAAAGCAGCAAAACAATTGATTGAATTAGCTTGGTTTATTTACCTTACAAATTCATTGGAATAAAGTTACTTCAGCGCTGCATGAAATTAAAGCCTCAATGAACATATTTACCTGCCCTAGTTGATTTCATGACATCATCTCCACAACCAAAATGTCAGTACTGTAATACGACTCTTTGAATCAGACATATACTTCCGAATGTCGCTTTTATGTCAAAATACGCCAACAGCTGGATATTAGTCCTATCTTGAAAGAGTCCTTATGTGAAACCTAGTGTGTAGACCTATAATGTGAAATAAAAATCATCTAAATCCAAACAATGGTTCAGAAGAAAATTACTTCAAGTTTATGGTACAGTTAAAGTGGTGTGTTAATTTGGAGAGTAGTATATATATATATATATATATATATATATATATATATATATATATATATATATATATATATCTTCTTCCTCTTTATAAGCAATTCTGCTTGTTCATTGGCGGATTAATACCTCTATGGAAGGTTGTTACTCCATCTTTTGCGCGGTCGTCCGATACTTCTTCTGCCGATTGGTGACTTATCTCTTGCTGTTTTGACGACACGGGTCTGCTCCATTCTGCTTATATGGTTATTTCATTCTTTTTTTCTATTTTGTATATATATATATATATATATATATATATATATATATATATATATATATATATATTAGATTTCTTCCTCTTGTTATTTAGACATGACCGTCGGTTTTTCAATGTGCCTCCAGTAAGTTGTAGTTCCATCGTTTACGTGGTCCGCGTAAACAATATATTGGTTTTATTTAGTATAATAGAATTCATAATTAAAAAAAAAACAACAAAATAATGGTAGTGTTTACAATAATAACATATATTTTTAGGAACTCTTGCCACCTGAACATAGCCAAATTGCCGTCAACTCCCAAAATATACGAACATTGGTAAACGTCGTAGGTAAAATGAAACAGTTAACCGAAGCAAACGTTGAGAGACATAATTCAGCGGGTAGAGATTTCGAAGAGTTTATCAATCAGTTGAAGTCACTTAGCGCTCTTAACCTTGATCCTGGCCAGGCTAACTTAGAAAATTGGAGTGGCATGCAAAAGGGATTTAACGTCCTATCGAGGTAATTAATTTTTAAATCGTGGAATTGTACGCGTTTTTAGGTATAACGTGCCCATTTTCTGTTTAAAATTGAGATTTTTTAACACCATTCGCTATTGTTTTTATAATAGGCTAAGGCTAGCTGGTTATAGAATTTTAATATTTGATAATTAATAAATGTTCTCCATTTAACTTTATTTATAAATCGCTAATATGGTTATCGCCAGAAAGATCGAACCAATATTCGTTGATTTTCTTAATAAAGTATTGTAATCGATGTCAACACGTTCGGGTTAGACATCGTTCGGGTTTGGTGCTTCTGTGCAAGCGGAACTGAAAAATGTTTAGGATCCCTGATAATTTAACAAGTAATTAAGGGGGAATTGGGTGTGATAACCATATTTTAAGCGTATTTTGTGAATTTTTTTTAAAGCTGTGGTTACATTTATTTATTTTTAAACTAAGTACATTATATAAGTATGATTTGAAAACCATATAAAAAATTTTTGAATGCAGAATATGAAGAAATGGACCAGTGGTAACAAATCTTCTTAGACTCCGGGAGAAAAATTTATTCCAGGGTCGTAAGGTGAAGCGCTTTCTCCTAGTATATCCAAAACATTTTTTGTTTTTGTTTGCGTACAATTCTGCTTTTTTTGGTTTCTTCTGCAGCTTCTTTTGTTTGCTCTGCTTGTCTGCTGTCTGCGGTTACCTTGCCTTTGCCACCAAGAGTTTTTCATTAATTTTTTTCCGGTTGCAGTAATGGTATGTATTAACTAGCGTTTTGTTTACAAGATCTCGTAATCGGGTACCCATTCTTTTTTTAACATGTCCGCACATTTTTTTTAATAATTGAAAAACTGTCACCATAAGGTTTGGATTCCAGTAGACCAGAGTATGTTTTAGAGTCGCCGTTACCAATTTAAATGCGATATTTTACGTTGTTGTTCATTGAACGTTGAAACATTGTTTTTATTGCATCCACGTTCATATTTTCAGCTGGTCCACTATGATTGCAATTACGTTTTTCACTATTTCCGTGTTCTTCATACCACTCTTGAAACTCTGCAGACTGAAGTTTGTTTTCCCAATATTTGCTATCGTAACAGTAGGAACTTCTAACAAAAATGTCCACAACTCTTCCAGTATAATACCCAATAAATGAAGCCACACCATACAATGAAGAAAATCCTTGTTTTTTCCATGTTCCGTCATCTGATACGGTTAATTCACTTGTATTGTGCAGAGTATTAACAAGTTTCTTCTTTAATAACAGAAGACAATCATTTATTTGCATCATGTTTGACATAACAACAAATTTTTGTCATATGTGTACTGTATGTTGATCTTGATATGAAATTACTTGTCATATCCATCAAACCACAACTTATTACAGCCAGCTAATCATAAACCTAAAATTCACATAACGAAGTCAAAACGATAGTTGATTTCATAGGCATTACCCCCTATCCTGTCGCTAGATGTAACATAACGAACAATTTTCACAGGTGATTTTATTTTGAAACCTTCCATTTTGCAAGACTCAAATTTGCCATCACGTATAATACCCTACACTAAAGTAGAAATAGCAGAAAAAACTAACAAAAACTACACGATTCCATATATAATATTTATTAATATCTTCCGTTATACTTTCTTCCGTTTCAATTGTTATTTTTTGTTTGTTTGATATCGTACTTGTTACATCAATATATTTACGTTTATGTAGTGGAATTCTTTTTTTTTTTATTATTTTGGATCATCTATGAACTTTTTTAGGCATATTAACCGAAGCGAAAACTGAGATAGATTATATCACACGTGTACAGATGCGCGGCAAAATATGATAGTACTTCTATACTACATACAATAAATATATACACCGTATATATTTATAGCATATACACATAATACAGTAAAAGTGGTTTATATGAAATAAATAGAAGGGAAGCATGATCTGAAATCTTAACAGAATATTTCTGAAGTACACTACTTTCATTCAAGCAAAAAAAAATGAATTTTTTGAAAGTTTACGACCCTACCCCTCCTTCATATTATAATAAATTAAACATAATGCATCATTATAAAACATAATTAAACATTAGTATACATTTAAAAAGAGAGAAAGAGCAGACAAACGTAGTAGAACAAGACCACCTACATGTTGGGCTGACATCAGGCGTATCACCAAAAATTGGCAACAAAGAGCACAAAATCGTAAAGAATGGAGGAGAAGGGAGGCATATGTCCAGCAGTGGATGTGATAAATGAAGGCTGGGTGATGTTGATACAAAAAATATTATTGAATTTATAATTTGCGTTATTGACTATTATTTTTTACCTTAGAAGCAATAAATGCTACTTTTAATTTTAAAAAAAAAATTATTTTCCAACTTCAGTTAGTCAAAAATTACATATTATTTGCAGACGTGAGCTTAATAAAATCATTTCAAAGGATAATTAAGGAAAGGTCGAGAAATAAAAAATACTAGCTCAACTAAGAATAAGTTCTCTTGTTCGTCTAAAAAAAAAATAAAGAGTATCCAAACTAAAAATGGGTCAATTTGACGAAGGCTTGTTCCGTCTCTCTATGATATTGTTCTGAAGCTATTTTCTTGTGGCATTTTAAAGTAATTACTATTTAAATGGAATAAACCACAATTAAAGGTTAAAGTAAGTTTATTGGCGTTTCAATTTCCACTTCGGAAATACGAAGTGGAAATTGGGATTGGGATCCGTGGGGAAAACCGAACGATTGTTTTCACAGATGGGAGGTACTTGCATTCGAATTACGTAAAGAAATATAAATGGAGTAATAACAGTTATAGTGGTCAAAGGAAGCCAATTTCCAAAGGACGAAGGTTAATTATTGTTGCCGCTAGTAATGAGAATTGATTCGTTAAGGATTCTTATTTGAGGTGAAGATTCCAATCTACAACCGGTGATTATCACGACGATATGAATGGATAATGGCTTACCTCCAAACAGCGTTATAGTATTAGATACCACAGTGCACAATACCACAATAAACGATAGGATAAACACCCCGCAAATAAGGCTGAGGAAAAGAAATACAGCATACAATGCTGAAATGCTTCGTTCAGAGTTATACGAGTTAAATTAAAGTTCATAAGCCCCGATTTGATGAGTATTCAATTGATTATTAGAAGTTTTGGAGTGTATTAGACATGAGGTATTACTATTGTTGCAAGAAATGTTATGGAATTATCTGATGAGTTGTTTGATACATTTTCTGTTGAAAAATGGAAAAAATTGTGACAAAGTCGTTTCAATGGAGAATAGATACCCTTGTGTCAAAAGAACCTTTACTTGATGCAGTTTTTCATCAAATGATAATTGACTTGGTGACGACGCACCAACCAACGCAGTGTTCTGATGAAAATATTTGTAGCTCCACTGAATTATGTAGTGACTTTAATTAATATTGTAGTGAAGTCTAGAATTAATATTGTAGCGAAGAATAACAATTTTTCGGTTTTCTTTTTCTTAATTAGATGGCTTTTGTAAAGACCAATTAGCCAGACAATATTTTTCGGTTTGAAGTAATGTTTTAACATGCTTTTTCTTTTATGCGCGTTTAAATTTAAAATTAACCACAACTTTTGTGTATATATTGTCTAATATAATAATATTTAATATACATTGTTTTCGTAAAATTCACATTACATCTCAATTTTTGACGCGACAACACCGCATTAAGAACAAGCATGACTATAGAATTTTTCATATAAAAATGATTGCACGTCATTCAAGATTTACGACGTCAGAACCCCACAGCGTTGCCAAAACATCAGAATAGTTAGTAAGTGAGGAATTTTTAAAATGTCAACCATTTTCCAGTTGCCAACACTTTATACAATTTTGCCACAGGCTGAACTGTCATTAAAATTTGAAGTATTCCCGTATCAGTTGCGTACAATTGTCTAATCTAATTAAAATTATTATTTTGTGGAATATTAGACTTAAAGAGTTATTTCATAAAATTTATATTATTAACAAATGTTTTTGGTTATTTAATCAATACAATTCTAAAATTTCCAATATAATGATAATTACATTTTTCTGATTATTATACTATGTTAACGCCTGTGAAAGATCGAGCAGTTCCGTATGGGTTTCGTATTATTAGCTGTGTTAGGAAAATTTGAACTCCAAGGTTGACGTTCTGGAAATTTTAAATATAAGTAACGTCACTTTATATAAATTATGACGTGCAACGTATTTACTTTGAAAAATGGTATATATGCTTATTATATCTCTCTCATTTAGGCACTGATGACCAGTCACTTGCCGTACTATACTATATGTTTATTGTATCCAGTTGGTTCTTATTGTTTATATAATATATGAAATAATTTTTATTGATACCTATACTGTGTACCCATTGCTATAGATTTGTAGAAAGTTACAATAGTTATTGTAAATAATTAATTTTATCACAATCGGAATCTTCAAAACACTACCCGACACATGCATGTTATAGTGAAAAAAGATATAAAAGATCCAAATAAAAGATGCAAAGAAAATAGCTCCTATTGAATATCTTTTGTACATCAAAGAACAAAAATAAGTTCATTAGCGTTCATTACAAGTTCAAAATTATTTTGTGCAATGTATTTGAAACATCATTTAGTAAAAATCTCATTTTACGAATATTTTAATTACTCCAAACTAAAGGCGGTATTTGTTTGAAACCGATATTATCATGGTGCGATATAAAAGTTCGGTTGACTATACAAATGACTATCAAACATTAAAATCGATTTTATAGCTGGATAGGCTGTCATTTTCATAGGTTGCATTAAGAAAAAAGCAATGAACCAACTTGTGCTTTATATCAATTCATTAAAAATATTTTAATTGCATTTTTTTAGGGAAATGGCGGCTTTAACCAACCGGTCCAGCCATCATGCTTACTTAGAACAGAATGATGTCTGCGAAAGGCTAGGACTTCTTTTAGATATCCTTGTGGCACACAAAGACTTGTGCGAACGATTAGAAAAAGGCCTTCACCATGATCACGCTGTAGCTCTTTCGAAACTCCTTTCTATGAAAAAACGAAAGATACAGGGTGTTATTCGAGGAACTGACGTAAGTATTTACTGATAATATTCTTGATTTTACATTGGGAATTGTTTAAGTAACCAAGATACATTCTTATTATGTAATTTTTATCTTATTTTGCATATCATAGAAAAGTTTTAAAAAAATGTAAATTATAAATTAATCTCTCTCGGGGTTATTCGTGCTTCATATTCATCTTACTTCTGTGTTGCAATTAGATTCATAGAAGCCAATTGGAAATAATTTTACTTCCAAACTTTGTCGAAATATATTGAAATGAAAACCGCAATCGTTTGTCTCCTTCGGGCCAACATCAGGATCATAAAATTCTCAAATCACGTCAAATAAGTAAAATAATTTAGTTACAGTTTATCTAAAATTTAGCTATTTTCAAATTTCTCCAGGACACGTAAAAAACACTTTCACTCAACTTTTTTCTTTTTAATCTATTAAATTAACTTTGGTAAAAATTCACTGTTTATCAACTTTGGCAAACCGAACTCTTCAAAAATTTATTCTACGATCCCTCTTTCACCTGTTCCCTTATTTTTATCTCTGCACTTCCTCACCTAAAATAATTCTAGCCAATCCGCTTCTTTAATTTTATTAACTAATGTTCAGTCTCATTAGATGCAAACACTGTGTTCGAGTTTGTATTCAACCTAAGAAGGAATCCATCATTATATTCCAAAGAAACGGATGAAGAATACCTTTCCTTCGGGCCTAATTGATTTCGCCCCCGCGCACTGCATGTTAACTCGCCTATGCCCCATCATAAACCCTATCCACCAGGCGGCTGGCTTAGCGAAACGTCATCGCATTGAGAGCTTCAGCGATTCCAAGTTTACATTATCGAAGGCTTTCTCTACGTCCCTGAATAATCGTAGGTCAAACTGACCATCAACAATTGTTTTCTCTAGTCTCCAAACTAGTTGGTGTAGCACCGACTCCACAGAGCGACCCGTTACAAAAGAATACTGATTATAATTCAGAAGACATAATTTTCAATTGAAACGAGTATAGTGTAATCATCCGAAATCATCGGACTTTTTGATAAGAGTCCTCTCCAGGTTTGGTTATAAAAACTCCCTTAGACTCTCTCCTGGACAGTGGCACATATTCGGTGATAAAATAGACCGTGAATAGACCATTAATTGTCCCTTCCGCTGCACTCCATCCCTTCTGAAATACTATAGGATAAATATCATACCCATTGTCGGGATAGTACATACAGTTTCAAAAGCTATGCATCATCCAAAATTTTTGATATTAACTGTTTGTAGAAACCTATTATAGATAATTTAAAAAATATATATCATAGCTTTAACTGATATTTTTTGTTTTAAAAGAGATACTGTTTTTTTTTAATAAATAAAAAATTAAAAACTAAAAAAATTTATTTCTAATTAGAATGATTTTTAAAAATTATTTGTAAGCTCATGATGGGTTCTAGGAGGATGCCTTCGGGCATGAACAGTACATGTTCAATGGTGTTCATGTCTGGAGACATCGCAGTCCACTCCAAACAACGAATACCTTCTATCTCAAGATAGTCATTAACCGCTTGAGTCTTATGTGAGTGGGCTTTATCATCTGTAAATACAAAATTTTCACCAACAGCTTCTCGCCATGATCTCACATGAGGTTCTAAAATCCGTGTGATGTACCTTTGTCCTGTTAGAGTCCCATCAATAACCACCAATCACGTACGCCCACCTGCCATAATACTGCCCAAAACATAACACTGCCACCAGCGAAAGGAAGTATGGGACGGGTATGTACTAGTTGTGCAGCTATTGTTGGCTCTCGCCAAATACGAATTCGCCGGCTATCACTATTTAAACAGATTCTGGTCTCGTCTGAAAAAAGCACACAATTCCAAAAATGTTGAAGGAGCTGTATGTGTTCTTAAGCCCACTGGAGGCGGTGCAAAACATGTCGTTGTAGCTGAGGAACTCTTATGGGTCGACGACTCCTGTAGCATTTCTGATCTGATATATCTATTCTGTTGTTCATTGGTAACTCGGAGTCTACCAGAGCCAGCCCTATTCTTTCTCGCATTTGTCTGCAGAAACCTATTCCATATCCGTGAGATATCACTCTGAGAAACATCCACTCTTTTCACCACGAAACGCTGTGAATGGCCTTCTTCAATTAAAATGATAATTCTTGCACGGTCAACTCAGAAATTAAATTATGATTCATTATAAATCATGTTTTCATACATTTTATCAAAATAAATTTTTCAAATGTTTACACCTTGTCAAAACCAGATCAATTAAATGGGTATTTAAAAAAATAAAAAATATACATAACTTTGGAAACTATGTATAGATAATGCACGGTATTATGAAATAATCAAAATCTAAATTTATTATTATTACCAACCCATCGATTGGTAGGCACTTGCTGAAAAATTACAACAATAAAAACTAATAAATTATAATGAAGAATTATCAAAACAAAATAAACTGCTAATGATACAAGATTCAGCCTAAGCCTAAACGTATTAAACGAGTCCATCTTTGAGCTTAAAGGAAAATTATCATACAGAGTTCTATTGTTCCCATTGAATTTTTTTTAATTTTGAAGTACTAGAGAAATTTATAAAACGAAATCTGTTGTTAAATTAGAATTTAAGTAGGTATTTTATTGCTTATTCACAGTATTTTAGATTTATTTATATGACAAAGCTTTTGTGGTATTAATAAAATCGTGTTAATAATATAGCAACTTTGTAAACAATATCAACAATAAAACTGAATCCAGGCCGTAGAAGAATGTCATGGCTGCGTAATTTGAGAGAGTGGTTTGGCTTTACCACTAATGAACTCTTTAGGTCAGCTGTAAACAAGGTCAGGATAGCCTTGATGATTTGCAATCTCCGATAGGAGTGGCACAAGAAGAAGAAAAAGAAACAATATCAAAATTTCCTGAAGTCTATTCGGTCCTAAACGTCATTTTTGGTCTCTACAAATTAAAGTTCTTTGCCGTACTTGTTGTTTGATGCTATCATAATGTAAATTATTGCTATGTAATGTAATGTAAATGTATAAAATTGATTTTCTAGCAATAGTTTATTCGTGTAAAATCCTAGTTACCTAAATATGGTTAATTATATATTTTAGGCAGAAAGTGTTGAACATTTAGAGTCTAAAATGCTAACTCAAGAAAATGTTATCACCAACATGGAGTTGCGTGCGGATTTTAGTTTGTATTGCGTAAATATGGAAACTCGGTTGGTGTACTCCTATCTGGAAACACTTTCAGATATTATGAGGAATTTATTGAATCTTCAAATTAAATCTCATTCTGAGGTAAGTTATGATGAATTATACAAATTAATTAAAATAATTTTTTTCAGGCATACATTTTAAAATCATCTTTAGTAGTTATTTATCGATTATCCTCTTAAACTTAATGTACTAGTCGTACCATTCATTAGATTCTTGAATGAATATTTTATGGTCATTTCGATTTCCAGTGTGAAAATCGTTTGCAAAGATTAATTGGTGGAAATCTAAACTTCAAAAAACAAATGTAATTGTTATTACTTCAATTGTGTTTTAATCCCATATACAAATACAACACGTAAAACCATTGTGTTCTATACTCTGTTTTTTAACCAGGAGGAGTAAACTAAAAAGACAGATTCACACCCAAGAAAGTTACTAGAAAAGTCACCAAATACATCTTCTTTTTTTGTTGATTATCTCGGCCTTGCGGTAATCCAGTAATCAGTATCGGACACCTTCACACGTTGATTCTAACATAACTTTGATTGTTTATGTTTGAATAATAATTTTTCGAATTAACTTCCAATATATATTATTTAGTATTTCTAATTACAATAAAAAAATGTTGGACTGTTATGAAGAAGTTGAAGAATTTTTAGAGTTTATTTATCACATTGTAGAAGAAAATCGTCCGGAACGTATACGAAAGCGATATATTCGTGATAAAATGATATCTAAAATCCAATGGAATTTTAAAATAATATTACTGTTCCAGTCTGCTTATATTCTAATACAAGCTAAAGTAATGTGCTAATAAAATTAGCACATTACTTTAGTAAGTCTTGATTTTAACAATAACTATTCTGCAAAACTAACCTGTTGCCTGTTTTATTTTTGCTACCGTGGCTGTTATTTTTATTCCAGAATTATCAATTTTGATTTGTTTATACATGGTTATAATGTTGTTTATAAAACAATGTAACATTGTTTCTCATTTGAAGATAAATGACCCAAATCTACACGGCGTTTTTTAAGTGGAGAGGAATAATTACCACTAGTACTTGGCATCGAATCTATATTTTTATCTTAATAACACTAATATATCGCTAAATAGTTCTGAAAAGAACTGTTTTTTATATAAATACAAACGAAATATCTAAAAATGTAAGGAATAACGCAGAAAACACAAAAAATTGTCGATATAAATTTTGAATTTTAAAATTTCACAAATGTCATTAGTGTCAAAATGTCATAATTTAGTGGAGTAAACTTGCCTGCGGTTGGACCAATTACAAACAAGCATTACGGCGCGGAAAATTTGAATTACTCCTCCTGGTTAAAAAACAGACCATAGTGTCTTCTTAGTCCAATACAAAAATCTTTTTTTGGGAAGAATCTTATTAGGCTGAAAATATATATTTAAAGTAGAAAACAAGTATTTATTGAAGGATTGTCGCATGGCTTAAAAGCAGCTTCCGGTACAGGCCGATTTTTAATAATTACGCTTATAGGTAGTCACTATTATGGCTTTATGGCTGAAGGATTTAACGATGGTCCCGAGTATGCTACGAGCACTTTAAAAACAGTATGCTACGTATGCGACAGAGTTATCCCGTTATGATGTAATTGAGGTCCAAAACTTTTGATATAAATCTCGTTCAGTATATACACCAAGCAATTTTACTCGGATATTAAAAATGTAACTGACAAGGTAAATAGTAGAGATATTAAAGTAATAATGGGATAACTAAATGCCCAGATTGGTGAAGAAAAAGAAAAAAATGTTTTAAGAGAGTTTGGTCTTAAAGAACGCAACGATAAAGGGGACTGAGTTATAGAATTCTGTAAAGAAAGAAATCTATGTATTATTCATACCTTTTAAAATGTCGAAAATGAGATTTTACACTTAGCTGCAGCATATAGTCCTGAAAATATCAGGAGAAATCAGATAGATCACTGGCATCGTTTTAAAACATAAACAAAACTACTTCCGACTTACCCAAAATCAAATATAAAAAACCACAGTGGACTAATGATGATACATTAAATCTTATAAATAAAACAGGGCATTTAAAAAACGAGATCCTCAAAAATACAGCAACATACAGAAAAAAATAATAAGAAAAAACGAACATTAAAAGAAGCGTGGTTTGAAGAGAAATGTCTTGACGTTGAAGATCTACAAAAGTGGCACGACGATGTATTCAATGTACACAAAAAGATAAATGAAGCTGCTTCTATATGAAATAAAAGATCATACGACCGTGTCGATAAAGAAGGTAACCATATCACAAACGATATCGATATACTAAAAAGGTGAAAAGAGTACATTAAAGAAATATTTAGCGATGAACGACAAGTAAAAGAAATACAAAATTGTACTGCAAGTCCTACAATAACAATGATAGAAGTCAAAAACTGAAAAGCTCCAATAATTGATGAAATACCAACAGAAGTAATTAAAATGCTTGGAAATACAGTGAAATAATCATTTCTTAGGTTTTTAAATAAAGTATACGAAACAGGGAAAATACAACAGACTGGTTTAACTTTCTGATGAAATTCCGTTTCACCCGGTATAGATTCTAAACCATGCCGATATTGCGATTCTTAGAAGAAATAACGAAGGAAGGTACTTAACGGTACTTTGGGGTAAAAACCCCGTCGCTAGTCGCCTGCATAATTTGGATATTACCAGTCGAGTAAAAGTTATCACAGAAATCAGTCGCAAAATCTCGCAAGCCTCTTAGCTAAAATCGCTAGCTCGCACAATATTCGCTTATTAGTATACCTATTGTATTTTTATCTAAATACTTCGCATCGCATTATTCTTTCATCAATATTATTAAATCAATCATTGATAGTATTTAGTGCTTCCTAAAACCGCAGTTATAAGTTAAATTCTTTCATTTAAACCAGCAGTGTTGCCAGTAGTTCGCTTATAACATAGAAACGACATTCTGCTAAGAAGTTATTCTTGTAATTAGATATAATAGTGAAATTAGCCACAATAAAGTGTAGTGAAATATTCCACAACACAGTGTTACCGGATTCTACATATGAACGTTACTTAATGTCTAGCTTAAATCAGAAATTACTATTTAATCTTAGAATTAAATTTAAGTTAGTGTTTAATCTGTTTATCATTCAGCCCTATGCTGATGGTCCTTCAATTCTTCTTTCTACGCCCTTTTACATCACTTTCTATTGGTGATGCTTCCAAAAAAATGAAATGCTAAAAGTTGTTCCGACTATAGTACAATCAATCTTAATAGTCACGTTTAAAAATCTTTTTCGGATAATTTACTCCGAAATTTATGCTAGAATTGAATAAGAAACTATACGTAATTTGGTTTCCTTAATAATCTTGGAACGAGAAGCAATATTCAGCTTGCAAGTACTGGTTCAGGGGTCTAGAAATGCCAATCATCCTGTGTTTATGTGCTTTATAGACTTTCAGAAAGCATTCGACATGGAAAAGTGATGAAAATTCTTGAGCGAGTGGGAATAGACGATAAAGAATTAGGAATTATTCAAAATCTATACTGTCGATAGCAAGCAAATATCAGAATTGGTCTAGATACTTCTGAATGAATTTAAATTCTTCCTGGGGTTAGATAGGGGTGCACCTTGACACCATTGCTTTTTAATTTGTACTCTGAGCATCTTCTCAAAGAGGCACTTGCCAGTCAGATCAGTGATCTGAGATATGCGGATAATACTGTGTTGCTTGCGAGTTCAGCAGAAGAACTACAGTTATTAATTGACAATGTTACTGGAGTACTGTTACTACATACTTTAAAAACTAAATATATGGTAGTCAGCAAAACACCGGTACATAATTAGAGCATATGATGTTGAAATAGAAAAAACCGATAACATTACTTATCTCGGTTCAAATATAAATGATAATTGAGATGTGAGTAGAGATTAACAACCGCATTGAAAAGTCCAAAAATAGAACTTTCAAATCATATGGCCTGAAAGCGCATAGCTATGGGAAATTAGAGAAGGCCTTCAAAACTATAATCAAAATTGAGATTAAAAAAATATTTTACTTTTTATATATGATTTTACTCCATTGTTTATTGTATCACGTTCCAAGATTCTAAAATTACTAATTTATATACTCTACAAATTAAGAATTGCCTACCTATGTTTAAGTAACTTGCTTTAGATTTGACTAACAAGCTCCTTTGGTGGCAATTTTTAATAAAATTAACACAATTATAAATTTGATACTTGAGCTGCTTAAGACAAAGCGAAAAACGTTAAGATTCTGAACCAGTATTAAGCTTTCTGTGAAATTTTTATATTCAGTGTCTTCCCTTCTTCTTCTTTTTATGTAGACATGACTCATGTCTGTTTTTCAATGTGCCTCCAGTAAGTTGTCGTTCCATCGTTTTCGTAGTCTTCCGACTGATCGTCTTCCTATTGGGGAACCGTCTCTTGCCGTCTTTACTACTTTTTTGTTGTCATTCGGCTTATATGATCGTTCCATTCTACTCTTCTATTTCTTACCCAGTTCTTTATGTTGTCCACCTTGCATCTACGTCGTATATCTGTACTTTTAGCTCTGTCCCATAGTGTCTTGCCATCAATTTTTTTAAGTGTTTTCATCTCTGCTGTTTCTAACATCCTTTTTGACCTCTCTGTGTCAGGTCGTGTTTCTGCCGCATATGTCATTATTGGTCTGATGACTGTTTTGAAAATTCTGCCTTTCATTTCTTTCCCGATATTTTTATTTTTCCATATCGTTTCATTCAGGCAGCCTGCTGCTCTGTTTGCTCTATTCACTTGATCTTCCACTTCAGTTTTGAGCTTTGCCTAGCTAGATAATGTGATGCCTAGATATTTAAACTCTCATTTGGTATCCTTTTTTAGTTCTTACTTGTTTTTATTATTTCATCCATAATCAGGTTGAACAATAGAGGACTCAGGGAGTCTGCCTGTCTTATCCCATTGCCAGTTTCAATAGGGTCGGTTAGTTCTTCTTTCACTTTTACTTTTATTGTGTTGTTTTGGTAGTTCGATGTAAAATATACAAATATGAATACAGAGTAAAATTCCATGTTTTGTAACGATATTTTTTAATAAATACATTATTTACAATTCTGAGATAAATGATATTTTATCATTTTGTATATATGATTCTGACGACAACTATGCGTATTAAACTAAGAATATACAGCAACTTATAAAAAGGCAATAAATCTTTTAGTTTTATTATTATGCAGTTTCTTCGTAAATATATAGAAAAAGTGGCGGTAGAAATTTGGCGGTTCTTTTTCCTATAAAATGTTTAAATGGAGCGGCATTCAGAGACTTCGTTCTCGGTCTTCGTGCCGGACAGTGGTTACATACCAAACTCCTCTCAGAGGCTTAATTCTCGGTCGACTACTTGGCAGTAGCTATATACTAGCCTTCACAGACTCTGTTCTTTGTTCCCGTAACTGACAGTAGGTACATCTCGACCTCTCAAGATTTGTGTAAAAATACACACGCTCAACGTACACTCTCGTTCACATAGCAGAAAAGTAAATAGTTTAGTTTTAGTTAATACGTTTGTAAATAACTATCTTTTGTAACAGTGCAACGTAAAATAAAGTGCCCTTAAATTCATCAAGCATTATTATTACCTTTTCTACTTAGAAAATTGTTTCGACGAAGAATTAATTAATCCTAGTCTAAATACTTAGTCAGTTCCAACGTCTGATCCGGTACTTGTGTTGTAGAAAGGAGACAATTCACAACACTCTGTTCATTATGCTTTCGACGGTTGGTGGTATGTTTTCCAAAAAAAAAAAATTATGGACAATTTTCCTTATTCGATATTTCACTCCCTCGTCGTAAGTATTCTTGTGAATTGGACTGTAAATTGTTTTTCTTCCTTTTTGCACCGGTTTCAGTTCGCCTTGCTGGACCTCTTCGCGGATGTTATACATTTTGCGAACACTCGCTCCGCACATTTTCGAAACTTTTTCCACAGTAATAGTCAAGCTGTCACCATTTTTTAAGTTCAGATGATAGTTCAATACATTTAACACCACACGTTTTACTTGCACACTAAGAGTCATACCCTGTTTGAAATTCACGACAGATACTGGCAACGGCTCCATGATGTAGGTACTTTCATCCGCTTGCTAAAATGAAATAGAACTGAGCTTTCATATCAACAATGCAATAACTATCGACAATGAATTTTTGATATGTTTTACTTTTTTTATAGCATTTTCTTCATGTTATTGTTTAGTTCGACAATGTAACTCTCCTATTTATACGTCGATGATTGAATCATGCTTTAGTTAAAACAATAATGATAGTCTTTTATACAACGGTAGGCAATTTTTGTGTGCGCGTATATGCCAGTGCTATGATTCTTAAATCCGGTCCTGATGCGCCGCTCGGGGCAAACCGGCAACGTTTTAGACGTACACTTCACAATTTTGTTGAGACTTAGATTGGAACCGAGCTATATTAAAATTAATTTAAGTATAGTGATTCTCTAAGATAGTGCTTCACCACAAACACCAATGATATCACTGCAATTCTCAATTATACAGTAGTTACTTTCTTATTTTAGTTCATGTGGCAGGATTTTCATATGCTTCAGAAAATATTTAAAATATGTCACATACAGTCAAGTGAAGTTTAACTTTGAATGACCTTGTTTAACCTGATAAATGACTCTTCTATATATGTTACAAAAGTTACTAAAAGGGTTTAAACTTGTTTTAGACTATTTTATTTTCTTCAAAATTGTGTTTTAAAGCAATCAAACAATTACTTTCACAAGTTAGGCTATGTAATATTTATTTTGAACTCCTTATGTGAAGACCTGATTTAATTCTTTATTTCGATGATTCTGTATATACTCGTATACTTTTACACGGCACTGAAACCTCCCGTCTATCACTTACCGTAAATCTCAATAAACTGTGAATGAATTCACTGACAACGATTTTTTATTATAGGTAGTACTTACATATTATATCAGCTTTTAAGTTAATTTCATAATCATCAGCTAAACTCATTTAGAGTGAAATCCGTGTATACACTTTTATTTTTCTGTAAACAAATAATTATTACCGTAACAGTTAACGAATAAATGGTTTTAAAAATTATTAAAGCAGTGTTTTCACGAGCATGTAAGAATTGACCATCCTTAATTAAATTGTGTGTCATCATTTCTTGTACGTATTAATACTATTTTATCTAATTTCAGCTTCAAGACATTTGGACACGAATTCAAAGTTTGGCTCAACAATTCTTTCGATGTGATAACCAAATAAACGGTGACATTTTAAATAATAACTAGCTAGTGATTATATGATCATTTTTAAATATGTGTATTTTATAAAAGAGATTTTTGTATAAATTATACCTATATTTAGAAGAATATTAGTTAAACGTTGGAATACTTTTTACGGTTATGGGATTTTTCCAAAAAAAAAGTCAATGATGTCTTAATGTGGTGTTCGAATCACTTTGGGGGTTATCGTAATTTGGCCAAAAATTCTCTTTCAATCTAATATTTAACTTCATTCTGGTTGAAATAATCCGTGATAAAAAAGTATATAAATTAAAAAACAGTAAAACAAGATTCTGCAATTGAATGATGGTCTGGAGAGAGATAAGGCAATATTCTAGAGTGGTATGTTAAAAGGATGGACGTGTTCATATCAAAAGTAGAAGAATATTGCTAAAGTATAAATTAGTAAAAGCAATTTTAAGTTAATATAAGGTCAAAAACAGTTATTAATGTAATTAAGTTTTTTAATTAAACCAATTAAAATGTTGTTCCATATATTCATGGGTGATGAAGTCCAGATTTCAAGATTTTCAAAAAAAGCTTATATAATTAGCGGCTTTACATAAGCACACTCAGAATACATATTAGCTTTTTATTTTAATTCCCACTAGCAAAACTGTCCACTTATCAACAAAAGTGATCCTAACATCCTTCCTAATTATTTTATTATATACTCTATTTTATTTTATTACATATATTAGAGAATTGTACATAAAATGTGGATTTTATTGAGTTTTTGTTTAATTGTATCAAAAATAAGTATACCAAAAGATTATTACTAGAAATTTTTCAGTTTATGAATTTGTACAGTATTTATAAAGGAAAAGGCCTATATTGAATCTCGAATATCTCATTATATTTCGCATATTTTACAAGTTATTTTGATTTTAAAGATAATAATGAACACATGTGCTTTTCGTTGACTTGACAAAAAATGTGAGGTATTTGTTTATTTTATCATTTTTTTTTTTTCACATAGGCCAAGAGAAAAATATCTGGAATTTTAAAAATATATAAGCAGTAAAACCATGGGAAATATAATTTGATATCTCTTATGGTATGGTTTAAATGTATATTGTTATAAAAATTACTTACACATTCCATGAACAATTTATGATGATAACTTTTAAAGACTTAATCATACATATCTTGTTTAAAAATGTTTTTAGAGATTTTAGAGAGATTGTTTAGATATTATATCGAGTTTTAAATTATTATATACACATCTAATGAGAGCTGTCCCAATATTTCTTAGAATTTGTTAGTCATAAACTAATAAAAAAAACTACCTGATTAACACATGTTTAGGTGCCGGACTCTTTTCAACTGTTTTCAAATTATTTTAGATCAAAATTCCACGGCAATTTCTAAAACCTTTATTTCTGACTAACAGACTAAAAATATTGCGGCGTTTATATATTCCTAAACATATATTTTTGCAGAGCGTATTGATTACGATATATTTAGTTAACAGTAGACGAAATGCTCGGATTTGATCTAAAATCGTAGTTATATATGCTTGCATGTTTATAAGGTCATACTGGTCAGTGATATTTTTATTTATACTTTTCAACTGGCTAAAATCTAATAAATGAAATTAGTAAATAACTTGAATTGGGTTGGGAATACACAACAAATCATTGTCAGCCTAAGCCCAATTATTTTTGGTCATTTGATTTTGTTTTCTGAAACTTGGCGGAATCTGTAGTATTATAAATGCAGAATTTTTTGATAAAAAATGTGACAAAAGTAATGATTGCTAGGTGGTTTAAACTAGTATACCCTTCCTCGTTTATTCATCACTTATGTTGATATTATTTGATATGTTTAAAAGCATAAATTCGTTAAAAATATAATTTTACTTCGACCGAGCAGTTAGTTACCCAATTCATTTATTTATTTTACCCACAAATCTGTCACATCCATGCCTTACTATACTTATCCATTAATATAAATGTAAACTTTTATGAATATTTGTTTTTATTTCGATATAATTATGTTTATTTGATTATATAAATCTGTTACCATGTGCCTTATTCTAAGTACATCTTTGTGATTTTTAACTAATAAATATTTTTCAAAAGGTTTTGTCTTTCGTTTTTTTCGTTGTTTTTTGTGGCGCTTTCTAGTCCGTAGCAGCCATTCATTTGATACTGATAGTCTGTTCCTAGTGTACAGATTACGGGCTGCTTTACCTAAGACGTCGTCACTCTATTAACTCAACATAGGCGTATTGACTAGTAAATTTAGTAATTAATTTTCTGTTTTTGGTCAAATTTTGACATCGATTGGAAATGGCTGGAAGTTTTTTTTTCGGAAGTCTGTCATAAACCTACTGTACTGTACTATTATGTAGATTCCCTTGAATGGCTCATGTCCATTAAAGAAGCCTGTTACGATTCTGGCTGCAAGATACTATACAACCAAGAACACGTGCTCAACCAATATTAATTATAACTTAAAAATAAAAAATATTCACCTGCAGTTTACTAATAAAATAAAACTGTATTAAAACAAAGGTTTAACTTGTTTATTTTTGAATATATATATATATATATATATATATATATATATATATATATATATATATATATATATAAATATATATATATATATATATATATATATATATATATATATATATATATGTATGTATGTATAGTCGTTTCATCATCATTCTGGCTTAACAACCCTGCGTGGGTCCTACCGTCCTCAAGAATTTCTCTCCAGTAGTCCCTATCCATCGCCTTTCTCCGCCAAGCAAGTATTCCCATATTTCTCATGTCTTCATCAATGTTACCAAGTAACTTTGTTCTGGGTCTTCCTCTTCTTCTCTGACCAATGGGTATATCAAGGAGCGTTTTTCTAGTTGTCATTTTGTACAATCTGCTTTACATGCCCTATCTACCTCAGACGTTCTATCTTAATATGTTTTACGATATCAGGTTCCTGGTATATTCTATAAAGTTCGAAGTTGTATCGTCTTCTCCACACTCCTTTGTCATTCACTTCTCCATAGATTCGAAGTTCGAAATAAGATTCCTTAGTACTTTTCTTTCGAAACATCCCAACATGTTTTTATTATTTTTTGTTAGAGTCCAGGTCTCTGAACCATATGTTAGAATTATTAGTATTATTGTTTTGTAGAGTTTTATTTTTGTATTTCTCGATATTAAAGAGATTGAGCCCAAAATAGCATCTGTTGGCCGTGCAAATTCTGCAGTTTATCAGTATTGTGTATTATTTTCAGTATTAAGGAGCGCTCCCAGGCATACAAATTCGTTCACTGCTTCGATGACGTCGTTTTTTATATCGTTTACAGATTAGTATTTGCAAATGTACAAATTGTTACTAATTGTAATATATTGATTAGGCTGAATAGTACTGCTAGATATTTGTAGAGTATTTAGTTAGCAAATAATGGCGCTACAGTCAAAATCGTGTCTTGCCTTCCTTCAACCTTGCCGGTCTCTCCGATCTTCTCCAGGTTCTCACGTCTAGCAAATTTTGCGCGTCTGCTGCCACTTCATCCTCACATCTTTTCCGTGGCCTTCCTTTTGGTCTTGCACCTTGCATTTTACTATCTACGGCTCTTTTCGGCAATCTTTTAGTCTCCATTCTTACAACAGGTACGCACTTTGTACGATGTGTACTAAGACGGTTATGCCACGATCATTTTTGCATTTTAGTTTTTTATACCCTTTTTTATGGCATATAAGCCCAGTTTTCCAGTCGATCTTTGCATCATTCCAAAGCTTATTTTCGAGCATACGCATTTTCCTATTACGTGTTTCTTATTAGGTGTTATAGTATTAGAAGTTATAGTATACTTACTTTAGCTATTCGTAGAACTCGTCTTTTATTTCCATGCTATATTGTTCTGTTGGGCAGTATATTTTAATGATTGCGAGGGTAATTTCGTTTTAATTCTTAGTTTGCATATTATTTCATTGATTGCTTTAAAATCAATATGGAATGTTTTATCTTATTGCCAACTATGAAGGCTACTCCGAACTTTTTGTTTCCGCTATATATGATTGTATGCGATTTTGTGTCTTTTATTTCGTGTCCTAGCCATTTAGTTTTTGTATTGCTACTAGTTCTATTTTGTATTTTCTGAGCTCGTTAAGTAGCTATGCCTGTGCTCCTGGTTTAGTCAATGACAGGACGTCCCATGTACCGAGTGTAGTCCATCTTTCTTTTGCTTAAGTCGTCGTGGATAAGACCGATCTATCCGTGGCTTATTTAAAGGTTTCGTGGTTTTGTACTTTTTACGGTAACGGGTTACCGGCCGATTGCCAAACCCATAACCTGGAGACCCAGAATTTATTGTCAGGGGTTTATTCCCTTAGCTGATATGGTTCCAGTTTATATTATTGTTTTCATTTGATACATAACGCACACCCATTGTACGTCATGCACCTAGTGGTTACGCAGCAAAAGTCTTCGGGGACGTAAGAGTAGAATTTGTTGGCAGAAGCTAAGTTCTATTTCTAGAACTCCCCGAGTCTTTCGTCAGAAACAGTGGAAATTACTCGGAATTTTATTACAGTATGAACATAGGCAACCCATACTATCTCTAAGATCCTTTACCAATCTTAACCATCAAATTAAGAATGACGGACTATAAATAAATAGGAATGTTTCTGATGTATGTTTTTGACAAGGATTCTGTCAAAATTTGCCCAAGCTCATTGAACCGACTCTATCAAGGAGTATAAGCTCAGCTAAGAAGTCACGGCCAGCGGTTTGTAAAGGTGCATAATTTTCGAGGTTTATGTGCCGTGTTCCTGAACAATAAAATTGTTTGTTTCTGACATTTCGTCTGAATCTAAGGTAGACATTATCAAAGTCGGCATGGGAAACGTAAACGTAACCTCTTATCATCAGTAGTTGAGGAAAATGTGAAATAAAGACATGTTTTTAAAGTTTGTAACGAAGACAAACAAACTTTTTCGTTACTGCCTTATCACAATATACTTCCAGTAGGATGGCAGATTTTACATCCTGATGGGGTGGCAAATGGGAAGTTTTTCATAGAAAAATGAGAACAACAGCCTTATAATTAGCTTATAAAAGCCATTGTATTCGTTACGTTATGTGGATAACACTTTGTAATCTGTAGCCGACATGGGAAGGTGATTTTACAATCACGTTATTAAGAGGCGAATTAGGAGTTATTAAGGAGAATCTTAAATTTGAAAAATTCTCTAAACCCTAAGATCCAGTTCACCATGGAAATAAAGAACAACAAATACACTGTATTTTTAAATATACTTCATCTAATTTAATTACTGTTGCACGTCATCCGCATCATAGCCCGTGAGGTCACATGATACCAACACGAAATATTTAGGCGGTAGGTGTGTTCTTTTTTAGAATCACTTTGCCGAGTACACTAGCATTACAGCTACTAGACATATTTTATTATATACGCGTAGAAATAATATTTAAAGATCACTATTAATGTTAACTTAAAGAAATACACAATAATATGTTTCATTTAATTTGTATAAATACATTATAAAGCGTTTTTATGAAAAAAATTTGTTCAGAACACACTGTAACTGTAATCGAACGAAGGTGATATTTTGGCATAAATTGGTAACACTTTTATTTGACAGTTGCGGTGTTGACTAATGTTAATAAGTAATGAAAAAAGTGTTGTTTTTGTTTAAGTATTCCATTTTACATCTTTATACGACTCATACAAGCTGCTCAAATTGTTTTTAACAAGATTATTTTTTACCTCTTGTTTTGTTTCTGTTTATTTACATTAAATTGTTTTGTTGTATAATTCACTTTTGCAATAATTATGTGACCTATAGTTCATCCCAAACCCTTCTTTCAGTGCGTCATAGTTCATGGAATTCTCTCTAACACATTAAGCTGGAAGTGACAGAAAAAAACGTGAGTCTGTGATTATTATACATAGAACTTAGAAAATTATTTATCGTAAAGCTAATTCTACTTACTGGTGTATAATTGGTTGGAGTTTAGAATACGCTAAATAGATATCCAATCGATGATGCGCATAAATATAAGTTGACGCAGAAGGTCTCGATCTTGACAGTATTTTCACAACGTCAACTGATAAAATAATTGTCATTCCAGGTTAGTATTATCAGACATTTTACAGTGAAAATTTAATTTTGTATTTATTGTCATAAAAATATTTTAAATATGCCGAGATATACCGAGAAAGAACAAAGACTAATATTAAAATTATTAAATTATTTTCAATTAGAAAAAGAGGGATTACGATCCTGCAACTGTCAAATTTAACTAAAATGACATGCAATAATTCTCGACATTCTTAAAATCCTATATTATGTCAAAATTAGTGACGCACTGAAAGAAGGGTTTGGGACAGACTGTATTTGATTTAAAATGGATTTAGAATTTTTTATACCTTGGCAACTATGTCAACTTCGATCTCTGTCAATGATAATGACGTGCAACGGTAAGTAAATTAGATGGACTGTATTTAAGTAGAACGAAAATCGAACGGACAACTTGAGCGGAGCGCAGAGTATACCGAAATCTAACGCACACTTACCGTTTTTCGGTTCGTGCCTATGTATCGGAATATTTGTGAGAAGAATTGAAACATCCCGAAAAAGCCTTGGAACAGAATAGTTATGCTCAAGAATGATCAAACGATCTGTACAGTATGTTAAAGATATTACAGATCAAATCGGCAAAATTTTAGCAGGACATGACATCTTCAAAATAACGCAGATGATAGAAGAAAGTCTGAAATCGGCCAAAGATCTAAGTGAACTGTTGGTCATTCTAAGAATTTACCGTATTCCCTATATTTGGGATTCAATGTGTATTGGAACGACAAAATGCAGTGTATATATTTGTTTGATTGAACACAAGAGGAAATGTCGCATTGGTTCCTGCAAAATTAGCATTAGTAATTGTCTAACAAATTTAGTAAAATCATTTTTTGCTACATTGCATACCTAGTTTAACGACAAGAATCGGCCCGAAATGATAATTTTTGAAACTTCCATTTTTAGCCAGCTTTTTATGTAAAATATAACTTGTGTCTTGTGCGTCGTTTCTACTTCATTGTTTTAATTAAACAATAATTATTGTTTTAACTTTTATTACCATTTAAATTTTTACATTCGCTACTACTGCCATCTCTTCGCTGTATATGGTGTATCTTATTAACTTTGCAAGTATTTTTTTTTTTTCTAAAACTGGGGACTTATTCTAAAAGATGTCGCTAAACAGAAAGTTTCTCAGATTTAATAAATTTTTAGTTGAAACTTGAATATTAACGACATAGTAACTTTTATTCCTTCATTTGAGAACATTAATTTTTTAAATATATTAAGCTGCGAATTAAAGAAATATATTGCACCTATTTTGTATATTTTTTGTTCCTCATTATGAAAAAATAAAATCAGTTGGCAGTGTCTAGTGTCATTTTCATTTTGACGTTACGTTGACGTTGACACTGACAGCTAAAAATCGTTGTTTATGATACTTTTGGATTAGATTTAAACTTATAAAATAATAATAATAAAAACTACCCAACCAAAACGTATTTTTATCCAAAACAATGAGTGAATTTAAATTGCAACACATTGTGGCAGAATTACTGAATAGTTTAGGGTACGTACGTTATAATATCAGTTGATCAATTACTTTTAATTTATGTTTTAGTGGCAAAGTAAACCCTAATAAATTAGTAGAGTATTTACAAGCACGGGAAACAACAAGTTCGGCAGGATATTCTGTAGTTATCCAGAATCATTTATCCCGGCTCTCTCAAGATATTCCTGAAGCCCAAGCCTTTCTTGTTAAATATAATGACCTAAAAGACAAAAAGTAGGTACAGAAACTCAATTAAATTTATTTTTAAATGAATAGTAGGTACTATTATCTATGAAATGACCACAATCTTAAGAAAGATTAATGTTATTTACGGTAACAGCACTAGTAGATGACAGTACAGCTTTGCCTGGCATATTACATGGACCATGAAAAATGTTTTAATATCTCTGCTGGACTTATAGTCGAATATTCCTTTTAGTATCCAACCTTCTCTACGATACTTCTTAATCTTAGTCCTTATTTTTTTGAGATATTTCTGTCTAATCTCATTTTAAGTGATGATTTAAAGTGGTTTACAACATACAGAGAGGTTGCAATCCTATGTTTAATTTATTTTTGTGATATAAAATGTGTCTACTAGAACTAGGTTTAGCTGGTTTTGCTCATTCTTCTTCTTCTTCACGTGCCATCTCCGCGACGGAGGTTGGCAATCATCATGGCTATTCTGATCTTAGATGCTGCTGCTCTGAATAGTTCAATTGATGTGCATCCGTACCATTCCCTCAAGTTACGCAACCATGAGATTCTTCTTCTTCCTACACTTCTCTTGCCCTGGATTTTCCCTTGTATAATCAATTGAAGTAGGTTGTATCTCTCATTACGCATAACATGCCCCAGGTATTGCAGCTTTCGTGTCTTGATGGTTTCCAGTACTTCCATTCTTTTGTTGATTCTTCTCATGACTTCGTTGTTTGTTACTTCGTTGTCTTCGTTCATTCGTTTTGCTCATTACAAGTTGACAAAATTGTAGAACCCAAAAAGGTCAGATCTTAAAGCTTAGCATTGTTGTTTTAATCATAGACATATTATAATACAAATAGACTGAGTGCTACAATACAGTTGAGTTCCTCCAGAGTGACAGAGAGAAAACTGACGCAAAGCAGTCCCTGCATCTCTTTCTAATTGGCCAAATAATTGTGTCTAAAAGTTATGTTTATATTTGTTTTGATCCCTTTAGTGGGGTGACTAACCATCAGGAAGAAGGAACATTTATTCCATAATCTATCTCAATTTTTTATCAAGATTTTTTTTTTGATTAGTACCCGCTTAGCTTTCGTAGTATACAGTCGATTGCTCCTGTTATCAATAGTGCTACAGACACTTTAAATCAACAAAAACAAAACAAATTAGCTTATCAGTGTATTGATAAAAGTGGTCAACCAATTGACTAGTAGATAAAAAATGCATTAGTAGCATTACCTGCTTTTAATGGGACAGGAATTAATTACAACCAACAAATGTTGTCAACAAATAATAATGGACTTACTATACAGGATGTCCCACCTTGCAACACATAAACACCACAACACCAGCCACCTCAGAATATTGAAGCTCAACCAATTCCCACACAGTATGCAATAAATAAGAGTCAACACCACCATAGAAGATCATCAACTAGCGATGAAGAATTCTTAGGATTAGATGAGAGCGAGCAAAATAAAGAAAATCCTTGGCAAGTAGTCAAAAAAAACCTTGAAAAGAAGAAAAGTAGATGTTACCAATAGACCATCAGAGACAGTAACAAATAACAAATATAGTTCTCTAACACTCCCAGACCAAGAGGAAGAAGAATCCACTAAAACCAACAAAAACGCAAATAAAACATCAAAACCACCTCCAATATACGTCTACGGAGTAATTAAATACAATGAAATGATAAAACAAATAGATCTAATACCAGAATACATCACAAAATCCTTAGCAGACAACACAGTAAAGATAAGTTGCGATACACCAGACACATATAGGAAAATAATAAAATACGTGAGGGACAAAAATGTAGTACACCATACTTATCAACCTAAAGAAAAGCGTGCCTATAGAATAGTCATCAAACACCTACACCATACGATGGACATCAATGAAATAAAAACTAAATTAGCAACAAATGGACATAAGGTTAGAAACGCGATGAATTGCATAAGTAGAACAACGAAACAACCTTTAAATATATTCTTCGTAGACTTAGAACCAGCAGAAAAAAACAAAGACATGTACAAACTGACAAATCTTCAAAATAGAGCTATACAAGTGGAACCTCCAAAAATAACAAAAGGGATCACCCAATGCATGAGATGTCAGCAATATGGCCACTCAAGATCATACTGCAACAGACCATTTGTGTGCGTCAAATGTGGTGGTGAACACAATACATCAGCCTGCAAAAAAAGTAAAGATGCCAATGCTAGGTGTGCTTTATGTGAAGGTGCCCATCTAGCCAACTACAAAGGATGTCAATTCTATCATAACTTACTCAAGCCAAACAATGCTAACAATTGTATGAATATTCAACAAAACACTAACAATACAACTAGACCTACAATGCTTACAGCAACATCAGTGCCTCTAACCCATTACCCAAAACAATCGCAAGGCAGCTCTGCTAATGCAGTAAGAAATGGTACTGAACAAGAATCAAACATTAATGACATGATGAACAAATTCTTAGAGGAATTCAAAAGCATGTTACAACAATTACTACAACAAAACAGCATGGTCCTAAACATGCTGGCAACGCTTATATCTAAAATTCAATAGCTTCATTAAAATAGCAGAGTGGAATGCCAATGGACTTCCAAAGCACAAAAATGAGGTTGAGTTATTTCTACTATACAACGAAATTGACATTCTGTTAATAAGTGAAAGCCATTTCACAAGTCAAACTTACTTTAAGATATCTCACTACACAACCTATGCCTCAAACCACCCAGACAATACAGCCCATGCTGGATCAGCTATTCTGATAAAAAATACTATTAAACATGCAGTACTACCAAAGAAAATTGCTTGCAAGTTACAGTTATCAAATTCAGTATGAGGTCTTATGAAATAACAGTCGCAGCAGTCTACTGTCCACCCCGATAACTTAAAGAAAGAAGACTTCAAAAACTTCTTCGAAACTCTAGGACATAAATTTATTGCAGGGGGAGACTTCAACAGCAAACATATATTATTTGGATCTCGTCTCACAACAACTAAAGGCAGAGAACTAGTAAGCTTAATACATGAAAACAACTACCACCCTTTGTCAACAGGCTCTCCTACATGCTGGCCAATGTATCCAAACAAAACACCTGATCTGCTGGATCTATTTATCACTCAGGGCATCTTTCCTGGTTACATGGAGGTCATCCGAACTATGATCTCTCATCTGATCACTCCTCAATTATAGCAACTATCAGCAGCTTTATAGTCTACAAAACAGCCACACCAAGGCTACACACTGGGAGAACTAACTGGGAAAAATACTGCAGCAAATTAGAAGAAGATATTAGTCTACAAGTAAGCCTCAAAACAATAAGGGAGATAGACGAAACATTAACGGCTTTAAACAACACTCTTATAGAGGCTGTACAAAATGCTACACCTGCGAACAATACAGGTAGCAAAGCCCAATACATCCCAGCTGAAATTAAAAAGTTGGTAGCTCAAAAAAGGAAAGCTAGGACCAAATGGCACCAAACCCATGCCCCAGCAGACAAGACTACATTAAACAGGCTAAGTAATCAACTAAAATCCAAACTTAAAGAGGCACAAGAATTGTCATTTACAAACTACATAACAAATCTAAACTGGCATGATAACTCAATATGGAAACCGATCAAAAACTCCAAAAAACCCAAGACTCTGGTACCTCCAATTAGAAATGAACAGGGACCAACACTACAGTGGGCCAGAAGTGGTAAAGAAAAACAACGCTATTTGAGAGAACATACCAGTAATCAGACCACTAACCAAAAATGAAGTTAAACAAGAAATCCAATATTTAAATATTAGAAAAGCTCCTGGGCTAGACAAAATAACACCCAAGATGATGTAGGAACTACCAGATAAAGGAATCATACTGATTACTCTAATCTTCAATGCTATTCTATGATTAAACTACTGGCCAAAGCTCTTTAAAACCGCTGAAATAATCCTAATCCCAAAAGCAGGAAAAAATCCAAACAAGGTTTCATCATATAGGCCAATAAGGCTACTACCAGTCGTATCCAAAATACTTGAAAGTTTTACAATAACAAAATATTAACTCAGACCCCAATACGGAGGAATGGATACCCAACCACCAATTTGGCTTTTGAAAAAAACACTTGACAATACAGTAGGTTCATAGAATAGTACACACCATAAATTCTGCAATGGAAAGTAAACACTACTGCACAGCTTTGGCACACAGGCTTGATTTTCAAAATCAAGAAATATTTACCCATCACTTACCTGAAACTGTTAGAAATCCTATCTGAGCGGGAGAGAATTCCGAACAAGAGTGAATGAAAGTATTTCCAATAATTTTCCTATAAAATCTGGTGTTCCACAGGGCAGCGTTCTTGGACCAATATTATATGTGCTATACACAGCAGATCTACCCTCCACTAATGAAACCATCACTGGCACATTTGCAGATGATGCTGTCATCCTTGCAGCCAACAAAAATCCAAGTATAGCATCTAAAATTCTACAGGTACAACTGAATGAAATCGAGACATGGTCTTACAAGTGGAGAATTAAAATGAATGAAACAAAATCAGTCCAAGTGACTTTTACCTTGAGAAAAGACCCGTGTCCCCCAGTTTCACTTAACAATATCCAACTTCCCCAATCCTCTAGCACTAAATACCTAGGAATACATCTTGACTCAAAACTCACCTGGAAAGAACATATTCTTAAGAAGCGGAAACAAATTGACCTAAGAATGAAAGATCTAAACTGGTTAGTAGACAGGAAATCAAAACTGAGCCTTGAAAACAAAATCCTTGTATACAAAACCGTCATAAAACCTATCTGGACATATGGAATCCAACTCTGGGGATGTGCGAGCAAGTCAAACACAGCCATAATTCAAAGATGCCAATCAAAAATACTCTGAACGATAGCTGATGCACCTTGGTATGTGTCAAACCTAACACTTCATAAAGACCTAAGAATCCCGTTCATACAGTATGTAATCACTAAATACAACACAAAGCACCATGAAGCACTGGAATCGCATAGTAACCCCTTACTCCAACCTCTGCTAGAACACCAAGCCAATAGAAGACTCAAAAGGAACTGGCCAGTTGACCTGAAAACCAGTTAAAGTATTCTTGTCACTGGAGAAGACCTCATCACGCCAACAGGAGCCCCTTGCACCACAGCCAGCAAATTAGCTTATAGAACTTTATTTGTGTTTTGATTGCTAAAGATTGTGTGATGGCTCATTAGTATTTAATTCAGTCATAATAGTTTTTATCAATCATTAATTTTATCAAAATTTGATAATGTCTTGGTGATCCAGGTCATGATATCCATGTTGAGCTATTGAGCTTACTTTGATATTTGTTTTAAATTTCTAATTAAAGTTGAATTCTCATAACAAATTCCAGCTTGATATTGTTAAGGACGAGGCTTCATATAGTTTTAATATATCCAAAAAGTTGTTCTTCTATACATTACAATCTTGCAGTGCATCATTTTTTTTATATATTTTTCAAACCAATCTCAAATCCGGTCCCTGTGTTAATCCAATATTCTAATTATGATTTTCAGTTGATTTTCAAGTGTTCATGAAAAATCTCTGTTTGCGATACATTGGCCCAAAGAAAGGTACTCCCTCTGAGCTTTTCTGCAAAAACCACTTAGAAAGTATTTCATTGAGTTGTTGAAAATTCAAAATGAAATGATTTCTATGCAGATATGTTTTTAAAATAGTAAGATTGAGATTTGTTTTGTAGTTTCACTTTGCTTTTATTGATATCGAATATTGTTTGCATGCCAACTTCATAGATTCGTGTTAATAATGAGACACTTTCCCACTTTTTTCTATCTATAGAATCTATAAACTCTATAGTTTTTGTTCAAGTGTTAAAACATTTCTCTTGCATTTAACATTGGTTATTGTTATTTTGAAAACAAAGACACAAAAATGCCATTTGAATAATGGGAAATCATAGCATGAATAATTCACACATGAATAATTGGAGTTCTATTGTACTTGTTTTAAAACATTAATCTTTAAAATACTGGTTTATTTGCTTATAGAATATTATAGAATATTTAAAATACTGGTTTATTTGCTTATAGAATTATATATATAATTGAGTGTTGATTGATTTTTTTTGCAATTGTAGTGTTGATTCCTTAGATGCTTTTGTGCAATTATTGGATCAAATTTCACAAGATCATAGCTTAAAGGAGCTTTTGTTAAAAAGCAATAGACCTTCAATGTCTCCCTCCACAGAACTAACTAAAGATAATTTGCCACAGGTAAGAATAAAGTTAAAGATTCTTTTATGATATATTATGACTTCAGACAATTCCAATTGATATGTATTTTAATAATATGAAGAACACAGACCATATAATCGTCATGATAAAAATATCCTTGTCCAAGATCAGCCTGTCTCAGCTAAACCTGTCACCATTATCTTAGATCTTATTAGCCCTTTACTGATTATTGCTAACTTAACTGTTTGTAGCAGACTCTTATATTCCTAAGTGACTAAGCAGGTGCTGTGTCATCATTTAATCGAATTATTATCACCACTGGAAGCTGGTTTGGCATGCCTAGTGTTCCACATATACATGCTCGGTAGTCCATGTCACAGTGTCTGGATGCGAAACAGTGCCCAACATCATTTGGATTGCTAGATGTGTCATACTGGATGTAGCATAACTGCTTAATACCATATTTGATTGTCACCTATAAATGTGTGTTATCAAGCTTGCGAAGAATTATTTTATTCAGCCTTGAGTCACTAGTGATAGCTGTTGACCCGTGCCATATCCTTAGTTGATCCATAGATGCTTATTTGGTAAGACCTTCTTCTTTTTTTGGTGTGCCTATCCATAACGAATGTTGGCGATCATCATGGCAATCTTTATCTTGTCTGGTCAGGTTTTGAGGTTCTCTAACCAGAATTTCCTTCTTCCTGGATCTCACTTTCCACATATTTTTCCTTGTAGGAGGGCATATCTGGATTTATTTCGCATTATATGTCTTGAAGGTCTGTAGCTTTTCGAGATTTGATGATGATAAGTACTTTTCAGTTCTTCTTCATTCTTCTGAGAACCTTCTCATTTGTGACTCGGTCAGTCCACAGGATTTTAAGTATTTTCCTATCATACATCACAAATGCTTCCAATCTTCTGCACATATCTTCATTCATGGTCTAAGATTTAACACAATAAAAAAGGACAGTAGGACAAGGACAGAGAAGACGTAGCATCTCAGCATTCCTACTTTTATACTGAGAGATTTTGGCTCTTGAAGAAGGCCCTCATCCGGTTTAAGGTGGATCTAGCTTTTCCGTTGAGCACTCTTATCTCTAGGTTGTTGGTCTATTTTTCATTTATTATGGTGACGAGGTAATTGTAGTGCGTTACTCTTTCTACTGGGATTTGGTTGACGTTCTGTAAACCTTATTCATATATTTTCCTGACCCAATAGCTGATAGGGCATTTCCCTATCAGATATTTTTTGTCAGGATTGGGGACCCTCGCCCGTCCGTCTTCTATGAAGTACAGAAGAGCCCCTAGTTAATTCAGAACTCTGTCTCCATGCATGCTGAAAAGGACACGGAACAAATTTTATTTGATTAAACACAGTTGCTAATAGGAGCGACAGGAAGTTAACTCCACTACCTTTCGACTTTGATGATGTCTGGAAGAACAAACGAAACAATTACCGGGCACAGTCTATAAACCTTTAAAATAATATATCATAATTTTTGTACAAGTAATTGTATTATGGCAACACTGTAAAACTGTAAAGTTTCACTAAAAAGTTTCATTAAAAGTGAGTATTTTGTTTCCTTTCATACCTATGTATTAATCAAAATTTCTTGTTTCAAAAATAATATTAACCTGTTACATACTTTTTAGATTAAAAATCGTTTAAAAAAAGCTGTTACCAAAAAACCAACTAAAGACGATTCTATAAAATCAATTTTAAACACTTCACCAACAGTTCCACTAGCTAATACTCCCACAGTAGTTTCCTGGGTTCAGAGACGTCCACATATGACTTGTGATTTTTCTCCCAATTTTTCTCACCAGTCCATACCAACAGTACCTGTGGTATCTCAAGAAAATGTCCTTATTGAAGATTTACTTAATATCTTAATAGGTAAATATATTTTTTGTTTTCATTTTTGTTGATCTCTAGATCTCTAGTTTGACTATTTGTGTTACATAGAGCGATTCAAAGCGTTTGCGAAAGATACAGGAAACTCGATCCTATCAAAAATCGTTGTACAACCGAACACAATGACAGCTTCATTGCATTAAAGTCGTTAAGGAATGGTCACCTTAATGTAATTTAAGTGCAACAAAGCTTCGTGAGGTTTTAGCAGTAAATGTTAGTAAGTGGAAAGTAAGAAGAAGAGTTAAGGAAAGAAAGCTGACTCAGTGAGGACCTCAGTGCAACATTTACCCCATTCCACTGCAAAGCACGCCTGAATTTTGCACGAGATCATTCACATTGGATATTGTAGCTGTGAAGCTCTGACAAGACCAGTAATGTCTTTATATGGGGCGAGAGTGTTGCGAAAAGGAGCAGCTAGGTTATGGCAGAGGTTCATGCATGACCTGAGAATCTGTATATTGAGAAAATTCTGGCAGTTCATGTAGTATCTTGTATTATACCTTCGGTCATATTGGGGAAACTCTACTTTTATCCAAGATGAAGTTGATTTTTTAGGTTATTGAGTGGCCAGCATGCAGTCCCGATCTAAGCCCAATCGAGCAGTTTTTTTTAAGGGCTACAAAGAGGTGTATACTAAATTTTTTTCAAGCCCTTCGTTTAAAAAAGGGTTGCGCTTAAAGTACTTGAAGATGGTACTAAATGCATGCGAATACAACCTTTAAACAATCATATCTCGTTTAATTTTTAATTTATAGAAATAAAAAAATCAAAATCTTCAACAGAAAAAAGATGTTTTGTATTGTAACATTTTTTCGGTATCTTTTTCAGTTAATCAGTTATTTTGAAAAAAAAGTGTTTTTGGCGAGGATGAGCTTGTTACTTTCTACGTCACAAAAAATATAAGCGGACTTTATTTTAGTTATAACTTACCTTAATTTTCCTGCAAATCACTTTAAATAGTAGTGATTTTAATTTTTTTTAAGATCTTTAAAAAAGTTCCTACAAGTTTTTCATGAAAAATCTACCGGTTTCCGCTTATTTAACATCGTATGTTTGGATTTTTGTATTTGATGAATAAAAGTCTACTTTCTATGATGAATAAAATCTAAATTTTTGGAGTTATTCGCGAAAAACCGTTTAAAAACGGCTATTTTGACGTGTTATTTGTGAACGTTCAGTCACGAATAACTCCAAAAATATTGACTTTATGAAAAAACTTTAAAGAACATTTTAGTGTTAACATTTACTATTTTAGCGACTACCACGGTTTTTTTATAAACTTTTTCACCCTTGAGTTGGGGTGGTAAACCCCCAGAGGAAAAGCACATACTGGCATAAAGTAGATTTTGATCTTTGAGCTATTTTCTACCTACTGTCAAAATTTCAAGCAAATCCATGCATATAAAAAGAATTCTGAGCAGAAAACCATCATATCTTAATGGACTAATTATAGTTTTAATGTGCTCATAATTTTAGGTTTACCAGGATGCTACATAGAACCTGAAGAATTGAGAGATGTTTACGGTCCAAGAACTTTTAGGATTAATGATAATGTTCCGCTTTCTTTAAGAGAACTTATTAAACAGATATTACCTTTGGCCAGCCATTATTCTATAATACAGAGGTTTACAGAAGAAAAAATGAGGTTTGAATTTGGACAAGTTAACAATGCTTTGGCTGAAGCCATGCAGAATATTATTAAAGAGCATATGGTAAGTGGTCTTTCTCCTATAAAATACTGTTTTAGTTACCTGTCTCATAATGGTTTTTTAACCGCCATAAAAACTTTCACATGGATCATAAAAAAAATAAAAAATTAAATGACAGATGCAGTGTGAAACTCTAATATAAGTTTATTGTATTAAGAAAATGAATATTATTTAGCAATGTAATAAAGACTGCGCTGCACATGATTGAAAAATCTCTCTACTTTTTTCTCTCCCTCTCTCTCTCTCTTTTTCTTATATACTACTTATTACATAATACTTAGTCCCCTCTACTTCGTGTCTCTAGGTTTATCTCCCTTCATTAGAAAACCTTTCTTTCTTTCTGTCTTTTCTTTTCATATGATGTCACATGTCACTCTCTCTTCTTATATGTCTGTACCACTTCAATCTTTCCTCGAGAATTTTTATTTTTCTAGCAATTATTTTTGCTTTAAGTTTCTCATTTTTTATTTGGTCCATTCTTGTTTTTCGGACCATATTTTCAGATGTTTCTATCTCTGTTGCAGCTATCTTTTGCTGCTCATTTTATTTTCATGATGTCTTGAGTGGCATCATGGGTTGCGAAACAAACATTGTAGCATTTTTGTTTCACCCCTTATATTATAAAAACCGAAAAAGATTCTTAATGTTTTTGCGTCTCTGATATTGATAATTTAAACATTTTGGAGTTTGTTTGTCTGTTTATGATAAACAAATTGCTGTTTCGTTTGATATTGGTTCCGCCTAGATATTTGCGCAGGAAATAAACAAGAATCTTTCCACTTATGCTGAAAAAGAATGATTTTTTAGTGATAATGTCACTTCTCGGAGAGCAGCCAGAGAGGACGATGAAGTCGCGTTGGCCTGTTTTTAGTTTTTGTTGCAATTATGCACGTAGCCCGTAAATAAGAATGAGACAATCTATATTACAGTGAAGTACAACTAAAATATAAGTACATAATAACATGTCTCATTTCGAGAGGTAGTAAACAGCTAAACAAAAGTGATGAATAAGGTGATGAATTATAATTAAGTTAAAAATTTAGAGTCAGTGCCGGCTGGAGCTGGAGCTATGTACAAAAGGATTGTTGCAATATCTCCAACATAAAATTACATTGTTCCCTTTTATTTTACAAAACTGTTACAAAATAACTTTACGTTACGTCACGCCTCCCATCCCAAATCTATAGACCCACGTCTCAAAGCTCACCGTTGTGTCATTCAAAACTCCTGAGCGCCGGTTTGCAAGGTGAACTAACTGGCACCTGGATTTTGTTCTCTTTCCGTCCCCCCAGTTCCCATCCAGACAAGTTACGTTACAACATTCGTATCTGTACATACCTATATGACTGTTGTTAGTTTTATCTATTTTCCTTCTTTCTAACTTTACCATCTAAATTATTTATTACTCATTCTATGATGTGTACACACCAACGTTAACACATAGAAGATATTTTATGAACTGTAACGTATGATTTCACCAAATATGTACAAAAGGATTGTTGCAGTATTTCCAACATAAAATTACATTGTTCCCTTTTATTTTACAAAACTGTTACAAAATAACTTTACCTTCCGTCACGCCTCCCTTTAGAATTAAAACCTTTACGTTAACGAATGACATAAGACATTTTTCAAGACACTCTTGCGCTACCCCTCACAAAATACACACGCAATAACTCTACAGTTAAAAAACTGTCTTTTTTCTTAAGCGTTTTAGTTCAAGAATAATAATTATAGTGGTGAATTAACTCAAACAGATATTCCAACTTACTACCAGCGATATCGAAGGAAAATTATTGTAAATTAGTAGATTTATAAGTGTTGTGATGTTTAAAAGAATAAAATCTCAAGAAAACCAAGTTGTATTTTAATAATACGACACCCCGAGCTTGGAAGACGTTTAGCTAGGACTACGTCCCCAATCATTGGTCCTTCGAGCCGGATAAGAAGTTAGTTGGAAATCAATAGTTAAAAATCACCGCTGACAACAAGGTATAATTCTCAAGATATTTGTTAAAAGATTGTTGTCCAGAATTAAACACTTCCAGTTATAGACAAAGTATATGGATTCAAAGACTTTCACGACATAATATTCTAGATTACAGAAGCATTTCCAAAGGAATAACCTGATTACTGGAGATATAGGTACAATTTATTGACAAAATTTTAAAGTTTGACAGGTATTTAAATAGACTTATTACGCTGAATATATTAAAATAAAGACGCTTTGTGTTTAATTCTTAGTTAATATTTATTTTTTTCTTTTTTAATGTATATTTAAGCTGTTTGATTTATGTTTAAAATTTTCTAGAATAGACTTTAGTCTGTGGATAGTCTGAGTTACGTCATACTTTCTTAACCGTTCTCAGTGTTGAGATGGGAACTAACGATTTACAAAAAATGTTTATGTAACTGCTGTTTTAAAACATATTTTGTATTTTTAAATATTTTGTATTTTGTCACATTGTAAATCCAATTTAAACTTATGGAAAATGAAAAGAAATCTCGCCAATATATCAAGGCAAATATAACGCGAATAGTAAATTGGGTAGAAGATAATTTAGAAAATCAAAATAATGAATATTTATTGAAAATTAAAGAAAATACCTTAACTCATAATTTTGAGCAATATTGTCTGACGCAAGACCATATTGAAGACTTAGGACAGAGATAAGTTGGAATATCTGTACTGCAAAACTTTGGCCAAAATTAGGCGCGAATTAACAAATATTTCACAGCCTTCAGCTTATAATGATAACTTCTCTAGTAGTAACAGACATTCAAATAATATTTCTCATTCTGCTATTAAACTACCACAAATATCAATATCTATTTTCCAAGGTGAATTGCAAAAATGGTTGCCTTTATACCAATTATATACATCTTACATCTCTTCAATACAATGTGTATACTCACCTTACTTACTTACTTAGTCCTAAGCCTTTCTACCGTTAGGTGTAAGGCTGGTGGGGTTAAGATTTGCACTGTTGTCTCCATGCTATCCGGTCTTGTGTTAGATTTCGTGCACTTTCCCATGTCAATCCTTTCTTCTCAACTTCTTTTCTGATTTCGTCTACCCACCTAACTCTTGGTCTTCCTCGTTTGTTTTTCCCTTGCATTCTCGTTTCAAACACTCGTTTTGTTAATCTTTCATTCGACATTCTACACACGTGTCCGAACCATCTTAGTTGCCCCTCTACTATTTTTTCGTTTATTGGTTCTAGTTTTAGGTTTTGTCTGATTGTTTCGTTTCGTATTTTGTCTGTCCTCTTTCTGTTTGCTATTTTCCTCAGGAACCTCATTTCCATAGCATTGACTCGAGATTTTTGTCTCCCAGTCAATGTCCATGACTCGCTATTATACATGATTGTAGGTCTAACTACTGATTTAACGACTGCCGTTTTTACCTTCTTCGGTATTTCTTTTTTTCCCAAAAATGTTGTTTTCATAGTGTTAAATAAGCTTCCTGTTCGTCCCATTCTCTCATTTATTTCCATGTCTTGTTTACCGTTTGATTCAATTATTGCTCCTAGGTATTTAAAATGTTCCACTTGTTCTAGTTGTTTTCCGTTTAATTGTATTGCGTGTGTCTTTCTCTTATTTGAAATTATCATTGTTTTTGTTTTCTCTGTATTTATTTTCATATTTATGTTTGACAGTTCTTCTTCTAGGATTTCAAGGTTGTTCTGAAGGTCTTCTCTGTTTTCTGCTATCAAAACCATGTCGTCTGCGAATAGAAGCTCTGATAGTTGAGTCTGTTTCATTTGCCAGTATCCTAATATTAGTTTTCTCATTCTTCTCTTGGCTTTCTTTATTGCTGTATCCAGTACCACTGAGAACAGCAGTGGGCTCAACACGCATCCCTGTTTGAGGCCTTGACTTGTAGTAAATTCTTCGGATTCCTCGTTGTTGGTTCTCACCGTATTTGTATTATTATTGTACATATCCTTTATTACATCAATTGTTATCCTGTCAACTCCTCTTTCCTTTAATGTCCTCCATACGTCCTTTCTTTGTATTCTGTCAAACGCCTTTTCCAGATCAATAAAGCATATATGTATTTCTCTATTTTTATTGATTACTTTCTCACTTATTTGTCTTATTGTGAATATGTGGTCTTGCGTGCTTCTGTCCTTCCTGAATCCACATTGTGTATCTTCCATAGTTGGTTCTATTTGGGTTTTTATTCTTGTTTCTATTATTCTTGCGAATACCTTCCCAGGAATACTTGATATAGTAATACCTCGGTAATTATTACAGTTTCTCTTGTCGCCCTTTTTGTGTATTGGTAGTATAATGTCTTTCTTCCAGTCCTGTGGTATTTCTGCTCTTTTTATGATATCATTCATTAGTTCTTTCATGCTGTCCACTCCCTCTATTCCCATGAATTTTATCATTTCCGGGGTGATATCATCCTTGCCTGGTGCTTTGCCTAATTTAACTCTTTCAATTGCCTTTTCTAGTTCCTCTGTTGTTATGGGTTCTACTTTTTGTTCTTCATTAATTTCTTGTATCTCCACTATGTTGTCTACGTCTGTATGAGTTAGCTCTTTGAAATGTTCTCTCCATCTTTCCATTATTTGGTTTTCTTCTGTTATTACCTTTCCATTCTTGTCTTTTATATTCGGCATCATGTGTTCTTTCTTTTGTCTGAGCTGTTTTAATGCGCCATAGAAGAGTTTTTGGTTTTCTCTATAATTATTTGTCATTTTTAGTCCAAACTTTTCCCATGACCTTTCTTTTTCTGCTTTTACAGCTATTTTAACCTCTTTTCTTTTTTCTTTATATGCCTCATAATCTTCAGGGCGCTTTGTACTTAGATATCTCTTCCATTTTTCTTTTTTGTTCTTTACTTTCCTTCGTATTTCGTCCGTCCACCATTCAGTTCTCCTCATGCTATTATTTGCTATTTTTGTCTTCCCGCAAGTTTCCTCAGCAGCTATGATTAAGCTGGTCTTGAGATTTTCCCACTTCTCCTCTATACTAGCAGTTTTTGCCCTACCTTTCAAAATATTGTCTAATTTTTCTTGGAATATCTGCTTATATCTTTCTTCTTTTAATTTGTAGCTTTTTACTTTTTCATTTACTACCTTTCTCCTCTTTTCTTCATTTTCTTTTGCTGTTCTCATTCTCATTATTACTAGATGATGATCACTGCCAATCTCTGAGCCTCTTTTGACTTTCGTGTCTTGTACTCTTTTCCATTTGTTGCTACTTACCAAAAAGTAATCTATGATTGATTTTTCATTTCTACTTTCTTGTACTCTCGTGTATTTGTGTACTTTTTTATGTTTAAATTTTGTATTTGTTATAACAAGTTTATTCTCCATACATATTTCTATTATTCTTTCGCCATTTTTGTTTAGTATTTCTTCTCCTTCTTTTCCCATGCATTCCTCAATTCCATTGTTATTATTTCCGACTCTACCGTTTAGATCTCCCATTACAATTATATTTTCTTCCCCATTGTCAATTTGCATTTGGAGCTCCTCGAAAAATTTATCCTTCTCTTCCTTTTTTGCATCTTCATTTACTCCGTAGGCTGTTATTATTGTCCATATTTCCTCGTCTATCAGTTTCATTTTCAGCGATAATATTCTCTGGTTAACATATGTTTCTTCTATAACGTATTGTATACTATTCGGTGCAATTATTATCCCTACGCCTTCTTTTGCTCTCTCCTTTGCATCAGCTCCTACCCAAAATAACCAATATCCTTTGTGTATCCTCTTAAAACCTCTTCCTTTCATTTTCGTTTCCGTTATTCCTAATATTTCTATTTTTTGTCTGATCATTTCTTCTACAAGTTCTACCTCTTTTCCATTGATGCTTCTTACGTTCCATGTTCCCATTTTTATCTCTCCTTTTTTCTGCGGTATATCTTTCATCTTCTTTCTATTCTCATCCTTGTTTACCTTTGCATCGTGCTTTTTCCTATCGTTATTCCTATTCGTCGCCCTGGTCGTCATTGTCAGATCCTTTCCGTTGCTTTGGTCGTTATCAATGTTCCTCGTGTGGGTGTAGTTTTCTAGTTTTTTGGATGTTTTTCAAGTTCCTTTTTTATTTTGTTCCATCTCCATTCTTCTTGGTTTACTAACACCTTGTTGTAACCAATTTTGACGTCTTTGCCTTTCTCTTTTTCGTTTTTTGCAAAATTTCTTAGGTGTTTCTGCTTTTCTTTCTCTTCTCTGGTCAAGTCATCATTGATGAATACTTTCTCTCCTACGACGTTTTTTAGTTTATATTTTTTTGCCATAATCTCGTGTTTTTCCTCTTCATTTCTTAGTTTTATTACGCATGTATTCTCGCCTATTTTTTTTACTGTTGTAGGTGTAATATCAATTTGAAGATGTTTATTAAAAAGTCCGTTTATTCTTTCTTTTAGGCTGCTTGGTTCATTTGTATCCATTTTTAGACCATTTATTACAATGTTGTTTTTTCTTCTATTTTTTTTCGATTATTTCGACTGCTTTTTTCATTTCTTGTAACTCTCTCCTTATTTCTGAATTCTCTTTTCTTATATCCTGATTTTCTTTTTTTAATTGTTCGTTTTCTACTGTCAGTTTTAGTAGAGCTTCGTTTGTTTTGTTTTGTTGGTCTTTAATTTCTCTTATTTCAGTTTTTATTTCTTTCTGTTCTTGCTTCATATCTTTTTGAGTTGTGTTCATTTCTTTCATCATTATTAATAACTGGTCTAATTTCTCAGATTCAGTTGTTTGGCGTTTTGTAGGAGTTCTTGGTGTTTTTTTGCTGTTTACAAAAAAATCTATATTTTCTCCTTTTCTTTTTCTTCCTTCATCTGTAGAGTATTCGTCGCTGTCCATTCTTACAATATTTTCTTTGGCCTTTTCTTGTTATTTCACTGTTTATCTCCTTCCCTGTCCTACACCGCGAAAAGAGTCGTCGACCAGTCAACCCGTCGAATCTCCGACCCTTATCGGTGTTTATATGTGGGTCACTTCTACCGAGTTACTTTTCGTTGTAAGTCCCGTTTTCCGAGTTTTCTTACAGCCGAAAATTAAAACGATATTTATTCACCAACGCCACTTTGCCGTGTCTGATATTGTCAAGCAATATTGTCTGACGCAAGACCATATTGAAGACTTAGACACAGAAAATCTTGATGTGGAGAACAGAGATAAGTTGGAATATCTGTACTGCAAAACTTTGGCCAAAATTAGGCGCGAATTAACAAATATTTCACAGCCTTCAGCTTATAATGATAACTTCTCTAGTAGTAACAGACATTCAAATAATATTTCTCATTCTGCTATTAAACTACCACAAATATCAATATCTATTTTCCAAGGTGAATTGCAAAAATGGTTGCCTTTATACCAATTATATACATCTTACATCTCTTCAATACAATGTGTATACTCACCTTACGCCATCAAAAGAGTTGCTTCAAATATTTGGCTTGCAGTCATTAGAGCAAAGAAGAAACATGCATTGTGTTGTGTTTATTCATAATATCATTAACAATGTTAAATATAAGACATATCGTTTGATAAACTTTATTAGGTTTCATGTGCCAAAGGTCAACTTAAGGGTAAACAGTAATGACCTATTTTCTTGTAGTCCATATAATTCTTGTGCAATAATAAACTATATGCAATATCAGTGTAATCAGTTAATAAAGATCTGTGATATAGACCTCTGTACCTGTAGTGTAAGGGATATTAAAAAATGTTATGAATAGATAAGTAATGGATTGAATTTTAAAATTTTATTAACTTGTGTCTTTTTTTAATGTGTTTTACTTTCTGTGTTTTTATTTTGTACTTGTGTGTATATTGTAGTTTTTGTGTGTATATTTTTATACCAAGTAATGAGCACTCTTACATGTAATTACTACCTAGGTGGTGTTTGTAAGTTTTAATAAATAAAATAAAAAATCTTTAATTAAAGAAGACCAAGGTCTTACTAACGTACAAAAAAATATTTATCTTAAATCATATTTAAAAGGAGAACCTCTCACTTTAATAGATTCACTTAATGTTACAAGGATGAACTATTGAATAAATAAAAAAACATAGTTTGTAGAATTTTTTACATTATTTTTTTTTTGTTTCAGTTATTTACAATCCAATTGGAAAGCGAATTTCGATCGAAGAATCTAACTATACAGAAACTATGGTTTTACGTCCAAAGAAATATGCAGAGCTTAGGAATTGCAGCAAACATAGCATCATCAATAAGTAAGGTATGTATCAGAGCTATTAACTTAAAGACATAAATTTATTAGTATCATATTATTTTGACATTTATTATTGTAGTCGGATGCAAAAGGTGGAAAGGTTTTAAGTTTACTTCATGATCATGTAAGTGGTTCTATTGGTGATGAAAGAGCTCAACTTCTGTGTCTAAAATTGATGGAAGCTGCATGTTATCCATATATGAAAATGTTGGGAATGTGGATATACAAAGGAATCATCACTGATCCAATAAACGAGGTATGTATTGAGGTAATCTTGTATTTTTATCGCTATTAAATATAGTGAATAAGTTAAAATAACTAGTACGGCAAACTAAAAGCTATTGTATGGGTAACAAAATTCAGTTCGTTATGCAGACAACTTTTCACAAATCGCTGAGTCTGAAGGCATATCCAAGGATAAATTGGAGAGACATATTCCATTAGTCGAACATATACATTAGTCGAACAGGCCGTAGAAACCCTTCGATAGTTTTCTTCTACTTCTTCCTATCTTGTGCTACATTTTTTAGTCTTTGACTTTTATAAACTTTAAGTCTTATTGTCCGACTTTTTTTATTGCAGCTTTAGTTTCAATTAATTTTGTAGGTATTCTCTCTTTCGGCATTCTAGTCGAAACCTGATTCTGAGCCTCCTCAAACCTTGAATTCTTCGAAAGCCTTTCTATTTTTGATTGTCCATATAATTGCATTATTTCATTGTTTGTTTTCTTTCTGCATACATTGCCCTCTTTTAAATCTCCATATATCTTTCTAAGAATCTTCTGTTTCTATTTATCTATGTAATTTTGGCCCTATTTCCTGGCCTAAGTTTCCGTAGTACGACAAACTTACTAATTTCAACACTTCTACTTTTTAGGTTACTGTAACATCAGGCTACTGATGTTACCGAGCTTTCTTCTTTGAGCTTAGGATAAGCGTTGGCGAGTTTCTCGTTGTTTAATTTACTACGGAAGTCATTCTCTGATATTATATTATGTCCCAATGTTGTGGGAAATAAACTGAAGTATGTCCAGCAAAGTGATAACTTAGTGCCTTCTTATACTTGTTTTTTTTTATTATGATTTTGATTGATTTGGCCCGTTCTGATACTACGACTATGATAGAAATAAGGGTACGTACCCACAGAGCTCTCGATGTAAATATAAAGCCTAATATGAACTGCCGTGCAGTTCTCGGTACCTGACAGCAGTTTACCTGGCTCAAGCCCCATTACCACGCCAAGGTGTATAAAAACGAAGTAGGTCATATCGTTTATAATAAATATAACGTGGTTGTAACTACGCTTTCTTCTATTATAAAATGTTTAGTTCGTTTACTATCGGGCTAGCCATAAATATATATTTTTGCAAATATTCCTTCTCTTCTTTCTTCAATTGCTCTTTATACTGAGGTATTTGATTTCGTTTTGACCACCAAAATAGGTAGACATAGTTTTGTTTTTATTATGGATTGAACCAGTTTTTTCAATTTGAAAATTTAAAACATAGCATCTATCCTTCCATTGTGCTTTTGCCAGTTTGTCAAAATTTGCATAAGTGAGGATGTTTGGAAACCCCATGATAAAAGCGTAGAATATATTCATTGAGGACTCAAGATATTAGATAATAGATTTTTAAGACAGTTTTCTAAAAACTGCTGAAGTAATATTGTTCCTTTTAGAATTATTTCTTCCTGACGTTTCATCTGCAACTGCGGCAGTCATTAAAGTTAATGCAGCAACGGACGTAACTGTCGATCGCCTGTTGATAATCTTCTCGAATATCTGCGTTATTTATAGCCTTTACAAATCTGTCGAATGGTCCCAATCATTAGAGAAAATTTTCGTGAGGCTGGAGACGACAGGTTTTATATTTCATATAGCTGATAGTAAGTTGATAGGGTGTTTTTGCATTTCTATAACCTCTCTGAAAATCTGTGATATTCTATCAATGACCAAAGCGACAGTGTGTTAAGTTAAACAAGTATTTACACTAGGTTTTTTACACAACTACATGTAATACAATAAATTTCTCAATTTGAGAACTCTCTACACTCAATGATCAATCTCAGTGTTCCTAAGTTTTTAGCTGGGGTTTCGTTCGACTAAAACATTTAAAAATGGAATCTGTTTGTTGTTCGCCTTCATGGTGAACTGGAGCTTACAGTTTAGGGTATTGTGTTCATCTTCCCCATCAGGTGAACATGAATTTACCAGATCTCAAAAGTTCTTTAAATATCAAATACAATACAATGGCTTTTTATCTGCTAATTGCAGGACTTCCTTGAAAAAATTTGTAATTGTCGGGTACAACCGGTTGCCCCCTATCATTTAGTTCTTAAAATCCACCACTCTACTGGAAATATGTTGTGATGAGTGATAAAAAAGATCAATAATTTCATACTACAGCCTATAAACTTCAAAAACATTTTACTATTAAATATTCCTTCTTTTTTTTATCCTTGACTGATTTACTTTATTTAGTTTTGTAATTTGTTCCAAATATGTATTATCTTAACCACAGACATACAGACACACATATTTAGTAAATCTCAGCTTCTAGTGACATAAGTTTCCTCGGAGTAAGAAGTTCTCCAAAAGCTTAATCCTTGAAAGTTCTTCTTGACCCCAAAGCTATCCTTTCACCTGGCCCCAAGCGCATATAACGTTGGGAAGGCTTACCAGCTTTATCTTGGATGCGTTGGGAAAGGGAGCATCCGAGAGGCAATTGCTGTGGTGAAGTCTCCTAATTTAAGAAGTAGCGGTAAGCGCCTTTCTCCTTTTATATTCTTGCTAATATCTTAAAACCTCTTAATTTTTCCTCTTTGCCGTATGTATGCCCGTCCAGCGAGCTAACGACCTTGATCTTTTGCTCTCTGTCCAGAGTTGGGTGTGCTAGTCGATCAGCGGCCGATTCGTCAAAATCAATTATGCTTTCCTTGCCAATTGATCGCTCGAAGAGTCTGGCCACCAAGCGTCTGTCGGTATGCTACCTCGATATTCAGGAACCGCAGTTCCCTAGAGCTAGTTTATCTACAAAGGAAACTCATTAGTATATGGAGTAGTGTTATATATAAATAAAGGGGTGAGGCATTCATTCTAACTGTATAGAGCCCTTACATACCTGGTATATATTTTTTTGGGATTTTTGTGTTTGTAATTAAATAAAAAATTATTTTTTTCATTTTTTGTATTTTTTTTATATTTTCGTCTTAAAAAAATGTGATCCACATTCATTTACCAGGCCCAGCCCTAGGTTAGTTCTCTTAACTGATATTCGGATGATTTGTTAAGCTAATAAAAATTTCGTACGCCTTGTCTTTCATTTGTTTCAATACGCTTCTCTGTTTTGTGTTCCTATAAATAAATCTTTCTGAAACGTTGTACAAATGTCAACAACTTCTGTTATGTAATTTTGGGCTATTTTTATATTCTTCCTGTTGGTCTTGCAGGTTTGGCCCCATGCTGCTGAAGCATATATGATTGCTGTTCAGATTATACTGTTTGCAATTCTTAGCGTTTGTTTTCAGCCTTAGCCTTCTTTTTTTCCTATGTGAGATCTTAGTTCACTTCTTAATACCTTGGATTTGTTGATAATGTTACGTATATATGGTATGTATTAATTTTTTATCCATTATCACTCCTAGATATTTCGCTTGGTTGGATCAGTATATTTTTGTGTTGAACATCCTTATTTGGTGATCTGGTCTGCCGAATATTTTTTGAAACATAACAGCCAGTGATTTATTCAGGTTTATGGCAATTTTCTACTGTAGATTTCAGTCTTTCAGATGATCTAGTCAATTTATTAGCTTAGCTACCTTTATCAAAATTTAATTAACAACTATATTTCATTTAGTTTCGCATTTTAAAGATTGATTAAGATTTTTTAAAGATGTGTTAATATCATACATACATTAAAACACATACGAATATTAAATCAAATGTGGTCTCGTTTAGGATTAGCAGTTTTTGTTATTCAGTCCTCATAAAAATGTCACTTACTAAACGGCTCCCTGACATCCAAACTGATAATTTCATACCAGCAAAATTCTGCTGTTTAAAAAATCGACCCACGAATAGGAAAGCTTTTTTGGTTCTTGTTTTAGCAATTGCAAAGTATACTATAATTACCAAAGTATAGTATAAAAAAGGGTAAATTCTGAACTCGTTATGCGCACAGGATGTTCTTACACAATTTCAATAACTTGTCCGTTCTCGCTAACAGTTTATTTAGTTTCTAGTCGAAGACAACGAACTTGTACAAAGGGAAGATATGCCAGTTAATTATTCTGCCGATTATTGGGAAAAGAAATATGCAGTCCGAAGGGAAAGAATACCAAAATTCCTGGAGCCAGTTGCAGATATAATTCTCAAAGCCGGAAAATATTTGAATGTTATACGACAGTGTGGTAAAAACCTTAAACCAATAGTTGTAATAAATTTCTACTTCTATTTTCTTGTAGGTAAACCAGTGAAAAATAAAGTTTTGCCCATTCAGTACAAAATAGAAGAGAAGCACTATATCGAAGCCATAGAAAAAGCCTACATGTTCGCAAGTCAGACTCTTCTAAATTTAGTAATAAAAGAAAAGGACCTCATAGGAAGATTAAGATCTGTAAAACACTATTTTCTCCTAGATCAGGGAGATTTTATTGTCACTTTTCTCACCTTGTGTGAAAAGGAGCTGGGGAGATATTCTGTGGACGTTAATCAGACTTGTGTAGAATCTCTTATGGATTTAGCATTACGATTATCTAGTGCCATAAACGATCCTTATAAAGATGATTTGAGAACTGAATTGCTACCATATGATCTACAGTTCCAGATGTTTAAGATTCTGAGTATTCAGACAAACTCAGAACAAGGTGACATTATTTATTGTAATGGTTTTTATATAATTAATCAATTTTAAACTTTTTAGAATATTGGTCTGCAGCAGAACAAGAAAAACTACTTATGATCCAATCGTTCTCTTTTGGGTACGAAGTTCACTGGCCTCTTTCTCTAATCTTAAACAGGAAGGCGCTAGCGTGTTACCAAATGATTTTTCGTCACCTATTTTACTGTAAATACATCGAAAGAATGATCTGTCAAGTGTGGAAATCAAATAAGGTGGCTAAAAAGTTTCAGTTTGAAGACGCGCAGCACTACAGAGCAGCTTTCGCTTTGAGACAGAGGATGTTACATTGTATACAAAACTTGGAGTACCATATGATGGTGGAAGTGATAGAGCCGCATTGGTGTGCGTTTTTAAACAAAATAGGCAAAGTGAGTATAAGAATATAAGATGTAAATAAGGACAGCTAGCAAAACACAAGGAGTTCATTTTTTTTGTCTTCGGTACAGCAAACATCACATCTACCATATTTGGAGATTCACAGATATTTTTTTGAGTTAATGATGTTTTTTGTATACCAAACTTATTGTCTAAACAACTGCTTGGCACTAAGTGGTGTAACGAAAGGGTTTGCTTAAAGTTCTCGGTTTTTCTAACAAAACAACATTTTTAAATATTTTAAATTAGAAATGTATACAGAATTAGAAATTTCAATTTACAGAGTATTTTCTATAAAAGCTAAATACTAGCAAGTTCTTAGTGGCAGTTCATACTTTCTTCTACAGTTTTTTAAACTTCACGGCAGAATTGTACAAAAATCTATGAATATAGTGAATGATACAAGTTATTTATCACATACTACGTATTTTTGATTAAGAAAAATGTCGTGACGTCATATTTTTTACTCATACCAATAAATGAACAAATTAATTCTATTAATATATTGGTTACTGGAAAAGTAAATTGACTTATTCAAGCGTTTTTCATAAAAGTTATATAATACTAAATTGGTAGGAGTATTTCATATTTTTTTACACTGTAGCCATTAATAATTGAACGGTCGCCATTTTGAAACTTTGCTACACAATCTTCACGCATGATCCCATTTAAAGAAATTTGAAATCCGGCGTTATCACTCGCACCGTTAGAAAAAATCTATTTCTAAATATTTCGCCATAATTTTCAAAATATTGCTTCTTTTGGGTTCTGCAACCAGGAATACTCCTATGAAGACTCGTGTAAAGCTCGGTACACATATACGAGCCAAACGGTATGCGAACGCTATATTCGTTAATGTGTACGGCAGAAAAACCGCTTGCGTACTGTTTCATCGTGACTCGTCGCGAACCAAATTGTTGCGGTTTATTCCACGACTTCAAAGGAAGCTCGTCTTTCAGTTTGGACGGCACTTACTAGACGCAGCGAACATTTTTATTGTCTCATCAAATCGACATTATGTGAATGACGTGTTCCTTCCTAGAGAGACGTGAGAAAACAGTAAACTGATTATTGTACATATTTTTATTTTTGTTAAACAAGCAAAAACAGAAACATAAATCAGTACCCAAATTATAAATAAAATGAATCATTTCGCACATGTGTGTTCGTTGTTGGTTTGTCGCTTTCCATGGATCGAGATAAGTATGCTATCAGTACGATGTAGAATATATTTCAAGGATCTGTACGTATGTATACCGTTTGGCTCGCATATGTGTACCCACCTTAAGACTATGTTAAATAGTGGTGGGAGTGCCTATTATCATATAGCTGACAGCTTTCGTAAGAGAGGTAAAGGAGGATGGTAAGAGAGGACCGGGAAGAAGACGCATTTCCTGGCTTCAAAATTTACGAAAGTGGTATAAAACGACTACTTAAGAAGAAGAAGACAGCTTTCGCGTTCTCCGGAGTGTTAGGAAAAGTCTAACTACGCGAGTGTTATCGTGTGTTGATTTTTAGAGAGATCACTTGAGAAAAGTTATAATATTATCATAAAAGGTAAGATTTTTAGTGAACTATCGATTGTTAAACATACGTTATTATAAGCGCTGGGTATTTTTATACCTTTTTTGGTTTCTTCTTCTTCTTCTAATGGCGCTACAACCCTTTGTGAGTCTTGGCCTGCTTAACAATGTTCTTCCATTCTGCCCTGTCGGATACTTTCCTTCGCCACTGGCTGATGTTCATGGTTTTAAGATCCCTCTCTACGTCGTCTATCCATCTTTTACGGGGCCTTCCTCTTGTTCTGTTTCCTTGGGGCTTCCATCTCTGGACTACTTTTACAGCTCGATTATCTGGCATTCTTTCTAGGTGACCAAGCCAGTTTAGTCTTTGTGACTTTACAAATCTGACAATATCTGCGCTCTGCATTAGTTCATCCAGCTCGTGATTCATTTTAATTCTCCACGAACCATCGCTGCATTGGGTTGGTCCAAATATCTTCCTTAGTATTTTGCGCTCAAATATTCTCAGTTTATTTTCATCAGTGGTTGAGAGGGTCCACGTTTCACATCCATATGTGACGACTGGTCTAATTACTGTTTTGTAGATTCTCAGCTTAGACCCACGATTCCACCTTTTTTGGTTTATTGTAGGTAAATATGGACATGAAAATGGAAAACCAGTTACTAAAATTGGTATGAAGTGATAGACAGCAATGTGGCATCACTAGATTCCGATCAGGAGTTTAGTGATGTTCGTTCTGAATACAGTATCCACAATACAGATTCTGAGTAGTCCACACAAGATCTACTCAGTTATCTTGAAGATGCCATGGAAGAAAGCCGCCAAGATGATGGTTTTCCACGATTTTATGGCAAAGATAAAACACCACGGTTGAAAAAGAAGCCACACATTCCCGAATATAGGACCAAAGCCTGTAATATTGTTACGAACTTATCTTGGGTAAAAGCAAAAGAAAAAGGTGCCAAAACCATATTAGAATGCTGGAAATAGTATTTAGTAGTTTTTTTCCAGTTTTGTTTTAAAAAAATGTAAGCTTATCGTTTTTTGTCAGTTTATACCCAATAAAATTAACCAATAAATACTAACTTAACCATAAACTTAACCATTTATTTGACCTATACTCATATGTTAGAACATATGTAACACGCGGATGATGGTGTAATTCTTTGAGGTGCGAGTGATGGAAGGTTCAGATATAAAATAACGACCACTTTCACAGCATAAAATGGACTATAAAAGAATCCATCAAATACGACCGACCATTGGTCCTGGCTTTCGTAGACTTTCGCAAAGCATTCGATACGATGGAAATTAAAGCGTAATAAAAGTCTTTTAAGTGATCTAACTCTTGTATGTGAGCCTAGGAATCCCGACAACACATTTCTACGGTTAAACAACAATATTCGAGCTGCAGAGTTTAATACTGAAGAGATCATTCAAGCAGCAGAAATTATAAAGACAGGTAAAGCCCCAGGTCGATAAAGTAACGCCAGGGGTAATAAAACTTGTAGTAAAAGAGTAACCCGAATTGATACGTAGAGTAATTAACGAACTTTTGAATATTCAAGAATTCCCGGATAAACTGAAGTTGGCGAGACTCGAGAGAAGTATTATTACCAAAACCCGGACGAAGCCAACTCATATAGACCACTATGCTTATTAGATTGCATAGGAAGATTCTATGAAGGTCTTATAAAGAATCCCCTTGAAGAAGAACTTGCAGTACTGAGAATAATTTTAGATAGACAGTATGGCTTTAGAAAAGCAATATCGGTTATAGATGCGGTAAAGAAGATCTCTGACACTGTAAAAAGAACGAGAAAAAGATGGGTCATTCTCGTGATGTTCGATGTGAAGAATGCCTTTAATTCTTCAAATTGGTATCACATACTAACGAAGCTCGAAGTAGCAGGAGTGTCAGACTACATAATAAATATCATAATACCTGAATAACAGGTATTTGGAGGTAGCATATAATGAAGACATGCAATTATCATTAGGGAGTACAGCAAGGGTCCGTTTTGGGACCGACGCTATTGGAATCTACTGTACAATGGGGTATTAGAAATTACTATGGTTAAGACACCTACGTCATAGCATATGCAGATGACCTCGCAACCCTATTAGAGACTAATATGAATAGGGATATTCAAAATAAGGTGAAGAAAAATAAGTTGTTACAGAAAGTCAACAGGTGGATGATAGATAATGACCTAGAGTTGGCAAGTAGCAAAACAGATATAGTAGTACTAAAGGGACCAAGACAGAGACCAAATCTGAATTTTGATTTAAATGGTAGTATTCTAGAGCCGACTAACTTTGCTAAATATTTGGGCATACACCTTGATTCAGGTTTGAGATACACGAAACACCTGATAAATGTAGTTGGGAAGGCTAAACAGAGAACCGCTGCTATGACAAAGATTATGCCAGATATAGACAGGCCGAGTACCTATAAAAGAAAAATGTATCTCCAGGTGGTACAGTCGACCCTCCTGTATGAGGCACTTATATGGCTTGACGTGTTAAGATTTAAAAAATATGAACAAGAACCCAAACCAAACCCCTCCTCAAGGTAATAAGCGCGTACCGGACTACATGTGCGGATCGACGATAGCCCTACAAGTGATTGCGGGTATGCTCCGCATTCACCTCCTAGCGAAACAACGTAAGATCTTATAAAACAATGGTAACGGCCACCTAATACGGGTGAAAGCCGAAGTAAGAGAACAAATGCTTAACGAATGGCAACAAGAATGGGAGGCACAGACAGAAAAAGCACAATGGACAAAGACACTAATTCCAGATGTGAAAGAGTGGTATAAATGTAGGTTTAAAATAACAAATTACTTTTTTTACACAATTCCTGACTGGACGGCTGACTGCATGGCTGATATGTATAAGACCTAAAGGTCTTATACATATCGCATAAGGAAAACTGAAGACTATTTATGTATAGAATGCAGAGTGCGCGACGACGCAGAGCATTGCGTATTCCATTTTCACTTTTTTTCACGATAAACAAGATATGAGAATAAGGCTAGGAGAGACCATCCAGAATAAGAACACCAGAAAATATGTAAAACGCAGAGAACTTTAACGTGATAGCAGACCTAATAACATAAATAAAAAAAAAACACGAGAGAGAGAGAGAGAGAGAGAGAGAGAGAGAGAGAGAGAGCGAGACAACATAGGAGATGAGGGAGTGACAGAAGACTGCAAGACTTTTATTCCTCATTGTATGGAACAAATTATAAGAACAAATCAAGTAATATAAGTCAAAGGATGAAGTACTCCTCAATGTCGGCATTACTGACATGGAGTAGAGAGAGGGCCAGCAGCGGGGCAGCCGAAGTAACGTTTGCTAAGAACACGTGCCGGATGCTGGAAATGGGGGGAGGAGGTAGGCAGTCGCGTTCTCAGAACTGATTCTCTCGGCTTCACGGGTGTCTGAATCGGGTGAGCGGACTGAATTCCACACACCAGGAGAGAGCGCAGTACCCAATTTTCTTGAGGTTCTGCGGTCTGCCCTGACGGTCTTATGAAGATTTCCTCCCCACCAAAAAAACCCTTGAAAGTGAAGCTTTTGTTTGAAAATAAATATCAAGAAGACAAAAACAATGATTATAGGTAGACATAATTACCCAAATGCAAAGATATATGAAGTGGGAGAAGAAATCGAGCAAGTCAAGCAGTTTAAATATTTGGGTTGTCTGCTAAACGATAATTGTGACCCTAAAACTGAAATAAGGAGCAGAGTAGAACAAGCCTTTCAAAAAAGCTTTTTTGAAACTTCGTAAATTTCTAACTGATCGCAAGTTGGATTTCAACCTGGGATAAAAGATGCTAAAGTGTTACGTTTGGCTTGTTCTCTTGTATAGGGTTTAAGCCTGGACGTAAAAGGTCAGATCCATTAACAAACTTGTTTTTGAAATGTGGTGCCTGCGCCGAATGATTAAAATATCATAGAAGACCAGAGTCAAAAATGAGGAAATATCAAGAGTGGACTTCTAGGATATGGCACTTTTGATTATGTAAAAATAAAGAAGACTGCCTATTTAGGACACATATTAGTTAAAAGTTCAAAATGTAACAATTACTACAAAAAGCTGTCAGTTTTTATTAATTTATCATTTCATCACTTGAAAGAAGTTCAAAAGATTTCATTAAGTCCCTTGGGTATTTTGTATTATCTATGTGGTGGCTGTGTATAAGTTATATATTTATATATATATATATATATATATATATATATATATATATATATATATATATATATATATATATATATATATATATATATATATATATATATATATATATATATATATATATATATATATCTATATATATATATATATACAGTCTGTCCCAAACCCTTCTTTCAGTGCGTCACTAATTTTGAAGTCATATAGGATTTTAAGAATGTCGAGAATTATTGCATGACATTTTAGTTAAATCTGACAGTTGAAGGATCGTAATCGGCTAAATGTGAAAAGGTTATTTTTTGAAAATGTGGAGTAAAAACTTTAAGAATTCCAATTCTTTTTTAATTTACATATTAGAGGTTCCGTCCTGTATAAAAATTTTTATTGTGCATTATATTGGAACGACAGTTTGTCATAATTCCTATTCTATACACTCCAAGGAAAGTGCTTAATTAGCTAACATTATTATTTATTACAAACACTATGGCTAAAATGTATAGTATTTAAACTACTAATATGAATATTTTTTAGAATAATTTAAAACTTACTTCACGAACGGCAGAAACTGGTAATAAATATGTCCCAGCCTCTTTTTTTAATTGAAAATAATTTAATAATTTTAATATTAGTCTTTGTTCATTCTTTGTATATCTCGGCATATTTAAAATATTTTTATGACAATAAATACAAAATTAAATTTTCACTGTAAAATGTCTAAAAATACTATTCTGGAATAACAATTATCATTTTATCAGTTGACATTGTCAAAGTACTGTCACTATCGAGACCATCTGCGTCAAATTATATTTATGCGCATCATTGATTGGATATCTATTTAGCGTATTCTAAACTCCGACCAATTATATATCCGCAAGTAGATTTGCTTTAATATGCAAATACCCGTGAACGAAATATAATTTTCTAAGTTCTATGTATAATAATCACAGACTCACGTTTTTTTCTGTCACTTCTAGCTTAATGCGTTAGAGAGAATTAGATAAACTGTGACGCACTGAAAGAAGGGTTTGGGATGAACTATATATATATATATATATATATATATATATATATATATATATATATATATATATATCTATATATATATATATATATATATATATATATATATCTATATATATATATATATATATATATATATATATATATATGTTACTTTGAATAATAGGGACACAAATATAAAAAAAAATAGTAAAAACAGATTTTATAATGACGTATATTATGAATTATTTTCAGGTTCAAAATGTAGATGAGATTCTCTCGTGCCATTGGGATTTCTTAAATAGTTGTCTAAAGGATTGCATGCTGACCATACCTCCAATACTTAGTACTATAATAAAATTGTTGAGTATATGTGAAGAATTTTGTAAATTTGTACAGGTAACTTACTTTTACACTAACAATATTTTAAAAAATTATTGCTTCACAATTTTGGCTTCATTTTAAATATTTGCCTAAAAAATGAAAGGTAGTAGAATTAACCTTTGATTTTTTAGTGTTAGAAATGACAAACTGAGTTTATAGATAAAATAAACTATTTTTTACATCTTAAAACAATTACCAGTATTAGTTTGATGTAACTGTATTTTTGAATACTAATATAGTTATATGCCTTTATTCATCATTATTGTGCGGCGTGTCAGTCTTAGTTGCTTTTTGGATTGGCAGACTGCTTGCTACATTATTACTGCCCATCATCTGTAACGATAGTAAATTCTTACAATTAAAAAAATAATGGTTGCTGTTCGTATTATTAACTAGCTTGTTTTACTATAATGAGTTTTAGTATTGAATTTAGAGCTTTTACTATCATTCATTTTATAATTGATAGCGACATGTACACTGGAGAAAATTGAAATTGCAATATTCTTTATATAAAACGGGTCCGCTTAGACTATAATTTATTGTGGCCAATTGTGCCTGTTGATAAAGCTATTGCAAACTCCTCTAAACCATGCAGTATTTGTACACCTTGGTATATTCCTGAAATTACTTACTTTACTTTATGTGCCCAGTTCAAACAATTAAATCTTGTTCATCCAGAAAAGAGTCTGGTTAGTGCAAAATTTCTCCAACAGAGGACAACTAATTAGGTGTGTTGAATCTTGGCCGCCGCACATTCATACAGAATGTCGGTGTCAGCAGGCAACAGTCCCCATTTATCCATGTTGGTTTAACACTTGGACATTTCGATTCGCAGATGATTGAGGATCCTCCACACAGGGCAAGGAAGATGGATACTAGACGAAAGTTCCTCTGGAGAATTCAGATGGTGAACAAAAGCTGCTTTCCATTTGGCAAGACGAGTTCTTTCTGGTGTATGCGAGATGTGTCGATCTGGCCAGAACGCTTTTTCTCGATTTGCGCTTTCGTGCGGTAGGAAGGTAATCGTGGAGTAGATGTCGCGAATCTAGAGTTTCTTTCATTCCACATCTCTAGCTGTTTCTCTTCGGATATCAGGTGGAGTGATACCTACTATAGGAAAGAGCTTATGTTTTGGTGTGGGTCTCAGATATCCACTGATAATTCTTGCTGGATTATTCATAGCTAGATCTACGTGTCTAGTGTATGCTAATGCTTTCCATACTGGTGAGGCATATTCGGCAGCAGAAATACAGAGTGCAAGTCTCGACGTTCTAAGGGTGGAAGGATGTGCGTCCCATTCTTTGTTTTAAAGCTTGCGAAGAATATTGTTTCTACCGTCAGATTGCCTTTTAGTTTCAAACAATGTTCTTAGAATGACAACGTGCGATCCAAAATAACTCCTAGATATTTACGTGAAATACGTTATTTAAGGGTTTCATTATACTATTGAATTTTCAGTTCTCTGGAAACTTTATGAAATAATATCATTGTATTGATGCAGAAGAATTGATCTTACAAAGTTGGAAGTCGACGAAGTGAGCGTATACAAGAGATATATTTAGCAACACTGCATAGTAACGTCACTCCTACTTAATGTTTGGATAGGGTTGGTTATTTCCGGATGTTATAAATGCCAGAGGAGGGAGAAATTTTAGAGTTACTTGATTGCTAGTAGGGTACGTGTTATGTGCACTAATATTAGTGCACAATATTAGTTATTTCTTTCTGTATTAACTTTTAATCACCTTTCTAGCTAAAGCAAAATAATTCCAAAGAACATAAAAAACAATTCTAATAAAAAATAAACTATTTTACTAAAAGGCAGATTTAAAAAAAATACAAAACGTTGTCAGTCACTTACTAAAAATATTTTTAAAGATCATACAGAATCGTATTTATAGAAAATGTTAAATAAACATAAGTAACTCTCAGTTCGGATTTAGAATGGCCTTGGGAACAAGAGAGGCGCTCATTACGACTCAAAACACTAATTCGGAAATGCATTGATCACCAGTTCTCGGCGTCATCGACTACCAGAATGCTTTTGATAGAGTCCGGCATAAACAACTGTTGAATGAACTACAGAAAATGAAGCTAGACGGGCAATATCTCTACATAATTCAAAACACTTATTGGAACCAAGAAGCAACCTTAAAATATGCCAATCATACTACTAAAAGCGCCCATATACAAAGAGGTGTCCGACAGGGTTGCCTCTATTGCTCTTTAATTCGTACTCTGAAGTCTGAATACATGTTCAAACAAGCATACGACGCTGATATTAGTATAAAAATAAGCGGTGAATATATTAACAATATCAGGCATGCAGACTATACCGTTTTGATAGCAGAAAGAATAGATAACTTGCAAAATATACCAGACAGAGTTAATAATGCAAGTGAAGCACTGGGACTGACAATAAATCTTCAAAAAACCAATGTAATGGTAATTATCAAAACCGATGGAAACTGTCGCATTGACCTAAATAGCCCCAGTTAGAACAAGTTCACAAATATAGAAACTTACGAGTAGTACCAAATGGCAAATGGGATATAGAAATAAAAACACGAATATAACGGGCTAAGAACGTGTACAATAAATGGAAGCAAATTATATGTACAAGTGATCATGAATTTTGTTCTTCAATTCCTGTTGTCATATTCAGACTCTTCCCTTCTATGTTAAAAAAATCTTTATACTTTAAAATGCACATATTTTCTTTTATATCTATATCTATAACTATCAGTTTGTCATTATATTGTTTATATGAAGCGCTTGAGTAATTCTTTAATTTGTTGTACAGCATATTTAGATATTTGAAAAACTAATAATATATTTCTTTATTTTTCGCACCATTAACAGCAGATGCAGCGATATTTCGTGGAGGCAGAATTGGGCTCTTTGCCCAATTCTATGTACGAATCTTATACACAGGTATTATTGATCATGCAAGCTTGGCATTTGCTAGTTTTTTAATTTAGCTTGCTTGTTATTGTATTGTGACTGTTACTTTTTATTTTGCACAAATATCATAGATACATTAAGGCAGCAATTTTGACTAGTAAGTTTGTGGAGTTGCTAGAGAGCAACTTTCAGAACTAATATTTTTCTGATGTGCGTATATATGCTTCAGACTTTATTTTTTGCATATACCGGCGTCATAGAAAGCGATTTCTTCTATGTAAGAAAAATATTAGTTGATCATCGTAATAGTTTCGGCGAAAAGAATTTTCGAAAGTATCACGGAATTTAGGCTTTAATGGCCGATGTTTTTTAATTATGAATTATTAGAAATTTACGATATTTATACACTTCGTCTTCGGTAGTTGCCTTGGGTGCTAATGTGTTCTGCGACGGATGATATTTAGCATTTGTGGTCACGGTTCACAATTGATCACAATTATAGAGAGTATAGTAAATTTCCGATGGGACAATGCTTTTCTTGAATCATTTGCCGATCTTAGACTTTCTTTTATCTATCGTTAATTTGAAGGTGACTTTGCCATCATAATTCACTAAAGGTTTATCAGTTAGATCCGTCACATTTTTAATATAAAATAAATAATCCTTCAAAGATTACCTCAGTATTTTTAAACATACTTTTAAACGGAGCTATTGAGTTGCCAACGAACACTTCTTTGTGATCGTGGAAGACACTTCAGAAATTTGATTTCCCCAGCCACCGATCCGCACTAGTCAAGCGTGACATTTTAATGGCTAAAAACCCTAAAAGTTATTTTTCTTGAAACATGAAACTACTAAACGGCCAACAGTCTCCGGAGGCTTCAGGCTCCAACACCCCCAACCTAGGTAGTGGTGGAACAGAGTTGGAGCAGAGGGTGCCAAGAATCCCGGGAAAATATTAAGCTACCAGTGCTCAAGCTAAGTGAGAACTGTTATATTGGACCAGAAGATGATGAAGCTGGAAGAAGAGCTGAAAACAATCAAATGGGGCATCATCGAACCCAGCGAAATAAGTCGAAGAGGAGGAGCCCAAATTATTCTTAAATCAGGACACCTATTTCATTTCAAAGGAGAAGAAGACAGTTCAAATGAGTAGGATTAATTATACAGAAAACATTCAAAGCACACACAAAATATAGTTAAAATTAAAAGCATAAACCCGAGGATTGAATACCATCTTCAAACTACATGCAAGATATAATCTCAAGGTAATCCAGACATGCTCCAACGACTACCAACTCGGATGAAGAAATGGAAGATTTTATAAAGACTTAGAAACAGCATTACATGCTGTACCAACATATTGCACAATAATTATGGGCGACTTCAGACTATTCAACTTCTTACACCGGGAAAATTTATCCATGATGAACTATTTTTTCAATAAAAAACCTCAACATAAATAGATTTCTGTAAGTCCAGATGGCAGTGTCAAAAATGAGATAAATTTTATCATATCGAATAAAAAAGATATAATCAAAGACATCGAAGGCCTTAACATAGTGGTCAAACATAGACCTCAAGATATTGAATAAGTAAATAGTGGCATAACAAAGGCACTAAAAGAAATTAAAAAGGAGTGCTGCTCGACAGTCGTGACCCATAAAGAAGAACTAAGCCAAATGAAATACCAAAGGTCTCCTAAGTAAAAGAAGACAGCTGACCGAAAAATACTACTTTAACTACACAATAATAGAGAAATTAAATAGAGATGTCCACCGATCAATCCGAAAAGACATAAGAGAAAACAAACAAAAATATTAAAGTTTTGGGACGAAATAAGAACAAAATAGGCAACATTATTAAATAATTAAAATATACAGATAAAAACATTACTACGGATAGTCCTCGTTCCAAACCAAAATCCTTGAGGTCGTCGAATCCTTTATCGCGAAATGTATGAGAGGACCAACAAAAAACAAGATCAGCCCCTGCCCAAAATGTCAACCCAGAGTCCAAAAGAAATACCGCATGGCGAAGTCAGAACTACACTTTAAGAAATGAAAAATAAATTTCCTGGCTATGATGGAATAGTGATCGAGGCGATTAAACTAGGTGGAAGTAAAATCATCCAGGCTTCGGCCAAACTTTTCACCGGGTGCACCTACCAAGGAAAAACCCCTTCTGAATGGAACAATATTGTTTTATTACACAAGAAAGAAGACATAATAGACCTAAAAAAGATCATTCTATCAATTTGATATCACATATACATACAACTTTTCACAAAAATTGGCAAAAAAAGACTGGAGGCTAAGTTAGACTTCTATCAGCCCAGAGAACAAGCTGGATTGAGGTCGGTATACAGAATTAAATACCATTTACTAGTGATGAAGAACCCGATAAAGAATGCATAAAGTTTGCAGAATACAACAGAACATTGACAATTATATTGGTGGACTACGAGAAAGCATTCGATACCATAAGCCAGCAGAAAATAGCAGCTAACAGCATTGACATAATGTCGAATAGACCATCGCTACACGGACATAATCCAATGTATCTACCAAAATGCCACGGCTAGCGTAAAACTGAACAAGAAACAAATAAATTCTATATACAGCGAGGAGACACCGTCTCTACAAAACTATTCACGACACTTTTAAATCACTTGTAAGAAGGCAGATCTGAGTATGGTATTAACATAAATCGAGAGAAGCTCAGTCATTTGAGAATCGCAGATGACATCGTCCTTATAGTCGATCGTATGGATGATGCAACAATAATGTTGTAAAAATTATATTACGCTGCTTTTAAGGACGGATTAAAGATCAACATGAACAAAACTCAAATAATGACTAATCTGGTGCTAAATCGTAATATTGCTGTTGATACATAAAGTAATTCGAGTACCTCTGATGTATAAAACATAAGAGGGACCCAGGACCATGTGGCCCTTCGGCATATGACCTTTAACTAGCCACTAACCCTCCCCGTAGTAACTCGTCCGTAATCCCCCTGGCCGGGCGGAAAGGTGAGCGATGGTAGAGGAACTCGACCTCGCACGTAGACAGGTAAATAGCCGCCGAGGAGCTCCCTCTACCATTTTTAAATCTCCAATAGTGGGTACGTGTCGCAATCCTACGCCCCTAATGGAGAAAGGACGTATAAGGGTTGCAGCTCGTTCAACCTCACTTTGGTTCTGTGGAATGAAAGTAGAGTGGTCCCACGAGAGACTCGTCTCGGATACTAGCAGTGTAGACCGGTGTCTATAACGCCGAAGCGCCCTGCTTGCGGCCGACACCTCAAACGACTGCTCTCCACTTCTCATTCCTTCCCATTGGTCGCCTCTTAAGACCGGCTGGGATATTTAGCACCGGTAGTATTTTTATATCTGCTAGCCGAACGGAGTGCTGTTGATACGAATATATATATATATATATATATATATATATATATATATATATATATATACGATTGAATAGACTGATTGAATAGACCGTATAAATACTTAGGGCATAAAGTGTGAGCTCTCAAGTGGCGTCGCATAGGATTAACTTGGGCAGCTTTTGGTAAAGTAAACTATGCGTTTAAATCGGACCGACCCTAATGCCTCGAAAGGAAAATCATTGACCAGTGTGCTTTACTTGTATTCGCTTATGGAACAGAAACAGTATACAAGATTTGTGTGACTCAGAGGGCTATGGAGCGACAGATGTTGGTTGTCTTCGGTGGAAAAAATACGCCGTAGAACAAAAACAGTAGACGCAATCGAAAGAATCACGTTGCTAAACTCCAATCCAATTGGGCAGAACGCGTCGCCAGATTATCTGACAACTGAGGGTCAAAACCTATTGTCGAGTGGAGGCCAAGACAAAAAGACCTACCGAGCAGAAGCTGCTCACCAACCAGAAGTTACCAGAAGAACTGTTAGAAGTAATTAGATGCAAGCCGCACAAAACAGAGATAGATGAAAAGAGCTGAGAGAGACCTATGTCTATATGGATGCGTACAGGTTGACAATGATGATATCTTAAAACACTGAAATATATTTACCATGAATCAATCTCAAACCTTTAGATTGGGACTCACTCATTGCTATTTAATTTGCTGATTGTTTACTAAAGGTAAGAGAACATTGGGAATAGATGCTCCCCCGCTTCCAGTAGGAGTCCGCATGTCGATAGAAGATTAATGAAAATAATAATTGGAGTTGCACGGTCGTTAATTTCACCTCACAAAATTGTGAACCACGACCAACCGGGTGTGATTATACTTTTGTAAGCATGTAGTTTGATTTTTAGATAAAATTTTTATTTTCTGACTATAATTACTTTTTGGACTTGTATGGGAGTTTTCTGTATCAGTTTTTTTCTGAGTTAAGCCAAGAAATTAAGTATTTTACTTCAATTTTGGTAATAATTCATTCTCATTATTTAATGCATTTTCAGTTTGTTCTTTAAACGGAGTTTTATTTTATTTTCTTTTTTGTTTGTTTTTCTTCGAATATATATATATATATATATATATATATATATATTTATATTATATATATATATATATATATATATATATATATATATATATATATATATTTATATTATAACAGCGCTAAAGACCTTGTAGGCCCCTGGCGTATAAAAACTTGATTATTTCCCTCCATTTTTTTCGATCTCTTGCTTTCTCTCTCCAATTTCTAACGCCTATTTCTAATAAGTCTTGCTTTACTGCTTCCAACCATTTCTTCTTTGGACGTCATCTTCTTTTTTCCCCATTTCTCCCTCATTGAGTATTGTTTTAACATCTTGATTCTCTGGCATTCGTATAATGTGACCAAGCCATCTAGCTCTTTGGGCTCGTATTTTTGCCGTAATTGCTGATTTTCCATACATTCTCATTATTTCTTTATTCGTTCGTCTTCTACAAATATTCTCTGTCGTTTTTATTCCTCCGAAGATTTTTCTGAGCACCTTTCTTTCCCAGATCTCTACTTTCTTTTCTTCCTGCTGATTCATAATCCACGTTTCACTGGCTTACATCACTGTGGGACTGATTACTGTCTCGTAGACTAGCAGTTTAGCTGTTCTTGACACATTTTTTGCTTTCAGTAATGAATTTAGTGGCCCCATCGTTCTGCTTCCCTTCATTAATCTTTTGTCTTTTTTTTTCTTCTTTTCCCTTATTCGTTATGGTTACTCCACTTTTTCACACTTTTTCAAAACTATAGACAGTCTCTGCTCCTTTCATTTTGATATATTTCTTATTATTTGTTATGTCTCCTCTCATTTCCATATATTGCGTTTTTGTTTGGTTTATTATTAATCCGTATCTTTTCGCTCTTCTTAAAATTTCTGGAAAACTTTTTCTAAATTTTTTTTTGTTCTCGCTAGTATCACCACATCATCCGCGTACGCTATGCACTGTTCCCTGCTAAGTCCTGTTTGTGCTCATATTTGATCTTCTTACGATTTGTTCGAATACTAGGTTGATTGGTCAGATATATTCATATAATTATTGGTCAGATAGGTTAGAAATTTACTTCATTTAATAAATTCTTACAGCTATTAAGAATATATTTGCGCGTTTTTTTAAGTGGATGCTATATATATATATATATATATATATATATATATATATATATATATATATATATATATATAGAATAATCTAAAGATTATTTTTTGTTCTATTTCCAGACTATATTTTTTGATTCAACGAATGGAATTTGGATAGTTCATCTTAATATTTAGAAAAGAATAGTTTAGCAACTCCACAAACTTATATAGAAATGCCAAGCCATAATACATTTCTTCTACATGTCACGTGTACCAGTTCTTACGTATTATTTTGCAAGTCTAGTCATATTTTAAGAGTAGAAGGTTATATTTTGCTATATTTTCTACAACTGAATTATTTAGACAATGGTTTTACATTGTGACTAGATTTAAACTCTAATGGGGACTACTTTGAATAATAGAAGATCTGCTGTATATAGAATACATAACGGCTAATAAGATGGCATCCAGTGTAACAGATAAAATATATGAATATCAAACAAATAAATTATTATGTGTTATAATACAATCGCCAAATTCAAATAATTTTGTCTACTGAATAACTTCTTTTACTCAAGTAAAAATCGTTAACATCTGCCTTGTACATCTATCTATAAGCATTGAGCGTCCATTCTCCTTTTTTTACTTAGATACATATCCATGAACTCCAATCTCTGCCTGATTTTATCTTTCGTATTTTTGTCTAATAGGTTGTTCCGAGAGTTTCTGCTTCGTCGGTTGCACGTCTTCAAACGTCACGGTTTCAAAACGTCTTGCGACGTTGTTCATGCCTAATTTTTATGCCATTCGATCATTCCATTGGCTCTCTTTAAGGCCTTCTGCGATTTGATGGAACTTATTCCATAATCTTTTTCGGGAGTCTTGTATCTTCAATCCTCTAGACATGTGTACCAATAAAGACATTATGAGATGTTCAAACAGTCTATCGTTCTTCTAGCGCGTTAATCTATTTTTTTTATTTCATTCATCTTTCCCTGTCGAGTCGACAACCACTCCAAGGTACGTGTATTGGTCATAGGCCATTGTTATGTCATTATCTTACAATGTGATGGTCGTCATCTCGGTTCCTATTGGCCGATACTTAATTTTTGCTGTATTCATTTCCAACCTCACATTGTATATTCCTCTTGAAGTTTCCTTGCCATATACAGGGTGTCACAAAAATATTGGTCATAAATTATACCACGATTTTTAGAGAACAAAATAAATCCATTTGGTTTAACTAACGTACATGCAAAAGTGTACCCAGAAAAAGTTAAAGGGTGTTAGTTACAAAATAAAACCGAATTTTTTAATACTGCTCCAAAACGGTTTAACATTTTTTTTTGAAACTGTATTTTATGTGGTAGCATGCCATGGCCAATAAAAGCGAAGTAGCGAAAACTTTTTTTCTCGATTTTTCTAAATTTTAGGGTGTCTCCAAACGTTCCGCCCCCCAACTTTTCTGTAGTATAATATTGGATTAAAAACGGGATTGAAGTGAAATACCTGCTGTACAATTTTTTTGAGTTTTAGTATTTGTTTGTAAAATTATTAATTTAGAAGATACAGGGACTTTTTAAATACAGTATTACATTTTTACAAATATTAAGTTCAAAGTGTGCTCCCCCTTCCTGTATACAGGCTCTACATCTATTCAACAATGAATATCGAATATTTTAAAAAATCAAATGTTTGTCGAAATGCATTAGCAGTTTCTAAAATTCTGTTTATTGTTAAATTAAAATTTAAATTGTTGTTCTGCCATTTCAGAAAAGCTGTAATTGTTCATTTTCAGTAGTAATATCCCTAACAGACGAGATAATTTCATGGCAATCGAAAGCTCGTCGAGCTTGAGAAATTTGTCATGAAATTATGAGGCATTCATCAATGTCCGAGGGATATTCGGCGGATAATTTTTCGAAAAAAAAATCATAACGAAACATTTATTTATTAAAAGTACAGTTAGTGAAAGTACAATTATTAAAATTTACGTTAGTTAACATTAGATTCGTTGCTGTTCTCTACTATAGAAGATCTATTACCACGCATAATATTTATAATCTTGTTGTGGTGTTCTTGATCGAGATTCAAGTATGGTTTTATAGAATTCTGATTGCCATGACCAGTAATTTTTACTTTGAACATTCTCATTGCCGAAACGTGACATTTTAAAATTTATTTGGATGAAGTTGTCAAACTCGATCGTGTTGTCATAGGGATTGAAAATTGCACTGAATGCAATTATCAGTCTAATGTTGACATGATTGGGTGAAATTGTTCCACATGACACAAAATGACGAAATTTGAATGGTTGTTAGAACAGTCGAAAAATTATCAATTTAATTAATTTAAACAAAAACTGTCACAATGTTTCACAATAACTGTCAAATCACTATCAAGATAGAGAACGCATCAACAATTTGCTTACTGGAATAATAAACTGATATCTGTATAATTGTATTATTTTAGCTTGACAGTTAAAAAGGCTGTATCTTCTAAATAATGATTTTACAAACAAATACTAACAGACAAAAGTTGCAAAATAGGTATCCCATTCCATTGGCGTCCCAGTTTTAATCCAATATTATACCACAGAAAAGTTGAGAGGAGGGGAGGTTTGGAGAGCCCCCTAAAATCTAGACAAATCGAGAAAAAATTTTTTTGCTACTTCGCTTTGACACCCCGTAACTTTTTATGGTTACACTTTCGCATATAAGTAAATTAGGCCAAATCGACTTATTTTCATCATTAATCATCGTGGTATAATTTGATACCAATCAAATTAATTAATTGATACCAAATAATGACCAATCTTTTTGTGACACCTTGTATTTCAGATCATCTTTAACATTCGCTCTGATGACCTGGTTATCAGCAAACTGCAAGGTAAATAAACACATCTCTACAAGATCTACACCCATACCTCTACATTTACGTTTCCGTTGTTTCAATGCATTCGCAACATATATCTTAAACAAGGGTGGCGGAATACAGCATCCTTGACGGAGACCTTTATTGACAAGGAATCTCTTTGTGTTTTTCTGCTACCTACTTCATGTTTGGCATCAGTATGTAGGTATGCGAAGCATACATTTTTGAATGGTTTTTGAGTATGTATCTGAATTTTACCAAATGAAGCCCATACCAATTTCATTGATCTTTTTATTTTTATTGTCTGACTGTCTTCATTCAATTTTATTATCTGATCCAAATATAGGTATTGACCAACTCATTCCATTTGTGCTTATTTGATAAATTTTTTAATATTTAAATCATGAATGTGTTGCTTGTGTGAGTCCATTTCTTTTACCTTTTTAATATTTGTTACTGTCTTCTACTGGTATTTTTAAGTGAAATTCAAATAAAAATGGAATTGGTATACACTAACATAATGTTCAAAATTAACAAAAATTCATTTGTCCCTTGTATTCAGCAATAACGAACTTAAATATCAATAGTAGAGCTCAGAACTCCTTTTATATATAGTAACCATTGCTATTTTTTAAACAAATAAAAATAAAATTCACATTCTTTGATGTTTGTTTCTTGTTGCTATTTTTGATAATTAATTCTTGATCAAGACAACATAAAACACTATCTTTTAATAAAATTTATCTACAGTATAATGGAGACTGATGTGTAGATGACTTAAGACCACATCATCAATATTTTATGAATATTATAGTGCTGGTAGTAAATGGTGCCAATGAATGAAGGGAGAGATTGAATCAGTGGAAACACGTGTTTGAACGGAAATGATTAAAGTTTAGTAGGTCAAACATTAAATATAATATTTTGAGTATATGTTTGACTAAATATATCAACTAAGATTCATGCAGCAGCACAATACGTTTTAAGGAAGTAAATATGTGATAGTGTCTAAAATTTTTAATATAGGGTCATGAAGTCATCGAAAAAGAGAAGTCGTGGATTTTTCTACCATCTCCCCTTAGTAGTGGTGTTTTTTATTAAACTTGACGTAAGTGAAATATTGTAAACTTCAAATTAGTTATTTATATCAGTGTTCTATTGTAGCATAGCTCTGAAGATGGCTTTGTAAGCCGAAAGCGCTCAGCTAGGAAGTACATGTTTACACACTTCAAAAATACTTTAGTCTTTCAGACATTACTAAGACTTAGAAAGAAATCTTACCCTTAGAAAGAAATGTCTTCATCCATGTTGTTGCCGATCTTTCCCATTTTCATTTCTCTGTGAGGGTCCAATCGAATATTTTTTTGTTGATTCTGCTTTCTTTCATTCGTCTGACATGCCCATACCTACCATACACGTTACTGTTTTTCCATCTTGTATTCCTTTGTCTCCTAATATCGTCATTTCTTATGTGTTCTAACCGATATCTTCTTGCGGATCTCCTCCATAAGTCAATTTCAGTACTTAATAGTTTAGCGTTATATTTTTTATTAATTGCCATAGTTTAATATTGTATCGTAAATTCATCTCTTTGTATCTCTTATTTTCTTTTTGCCATTAGACCGAATTCAGGGCCCCTATCAGTTGTCTTCATTTTACTATTCGGTCTTTTATAATCCCTTTATTTCTTTCTGTACTAGTTAGCTTAATTCTTAAGTATATGTATTCCTTGCAACTTTCAATTTTTTTCTAGTCTAGGTCCAGTTTTTCTGTAGCTTTTTCCCTTCCTATACATAGGTACTGTGTTGTTTTATGTTGACCTCCGGACCCCACTATGTATATTCTTCCACAAGTTTCATTGGCATATATTTTAAATTTTCCTTGTCCTGCTCAATGACAATTTGATCATCCGCGTAACATAATGTGTAGAGTATTGTATCGAATAAAAAATTTAATTATGCACTCGTTAATATAAAAATTAAAACAATTAAAATAATCACCTAACGACGACTACAAAGAAAAACAAAAATGTACCTCTAGGAATAAAAAAAGTATGTGAGAAAAGATCACTTTACTCTCGAATTGTTTAGCGGACGAATATGACACATTTAGTCGGTCGGATAGCCAAGCGGGCTGGGCGGCTGACTTCTCCTTCGCTTCACTGCGAGAGATGTCAGTTCGATCCCCAGCTCGGTGACAGAAAACAAAAAGGCTAACGCAGCAGTTTAAAATTCTAAAATGAATCTGCGGCTTAGTCTAGAATATGCTGGTATCTGATCGGCCTATGGTGGAGCAGTACGGCAAGAGATAAGGGCTTGCGGCTCGGTGATACTCCTCCATAGATCCCTACCGGAAGGGCGTGTGCCGCCTAAATACCGGGTATATATATATATATGACACATTTAATATAAACAAGAAACTAAAAGAAATTACAAAGAAAAAAAATAGGATTAATTAAGGATAGAGGTGAAGTGAATAGATAAGAAAATTATGTTATTTACTATCTTTAATGGGAATTCACTACAATTTCAGTTTGACGTGAATCTCGATTAGTTATTAATTAGTATTGAATAAACCACTGCGTTTTCTTTGCGCATTTCTTAAATTTTTTATGAGTTATGAAACAATTAATTGATTTTCTATCCTGAAATGCCGCTGTTAGATGTAACTTAAAATAATCCTGATGAAAGCTTCATTCATGCCCTATGCGTTGTTTCTCATATGAAAAAATCAATAATACCATATATTGCACCACTTTGTTTATTGTTGGACAGTTGTTTTATTGTTATAACGTCAGTTTGAGAAAATTTTTATTTATTCTCAAAGTGGTTTTGAATAATGAATCTAAGGTCTTAGTTCTTCGCGGAAAGATTAAATAACAATTGTTTTACTATATGGAGAATAAAGTAGCGATTTAGGGAAACTGGCAGCAAATGAACGAAGGTCTGGAAGTGGCCGGAAATGTAAATTTGGGGGTTCGCTTCTGCTTACGCAGAAATAACGGTATAATAATAATAGTATCGTATGCCATATTTGCATTTGAGATCCTTTCAGATTGTGCCGGCGCCAATTGCATCTTTAGTAAAAGTGTTGATGCACACTAGCCTAGATGGACCGACGGCTTAGGTGCCCTCCTAAGCACAGTGACGGCTCGTATCATTTTTATAAACGAAAATGTCGTTGTTGGTGCCGAGAAGTGAACGGTACGTCGTGGCTTAAACGAAACTGGGCCAGACAAGCTGACCTGGCCTAACCTGACCGTGTCATGATCTGACTTAAACGAAAATGGCTTCAGACAAGCTACTGGTCCAAAGTTGTTTAGACATCTCCACTGTCAAGGTTGGTATTTGTTTGTCAAGATCTTAATTAGAATGATCCCGTGGCACAACGTTATATTTTCGAATGAAACACGATTTTGCATGCATTCTCCGCATGGTAGGGAGCGCGTTGAAGGGAAACGGGTGAACAGTTTATTAGGATCGCTAATGATATGAATCGGACTGTCAACGGAAGGTCGTACTGAGCTGTCGTTTGTTGTAGATAAAACACTGACAACGCGAAGATACATTAATTAGACTAGAATAAGATGTCCCAGAAGTAAATTCGAACTCGAATTCATGTTATGCCTCGGAAAATGGAAGCCATGGTCCACGCTAGAAGGAGACTGTTAATAAATGGTTTTATTTTTTTATCCGACCATTTTTATGGTATGGTTTTATTGGTAATTACTTCATAACTCTTATAAAAATTAAAGAAAAATGCAACATATTAACAATTTATTAACAACTTTGTAAAAAATCGAAAAAAATGAGTGGAAAAGCATTTATAGGAAATAAACCAAGATAACCGTGATATGCAAATGTGAATTAATCTAGAATAATTTTTTTCTACTTGTCCAAAAATGATCAAAATTAAGTCATAAATAAAAAAGTTATTTTAAGATCAAAATTTGCTTTAAAAATTATAGCGATCAATTTTTTTGCACCTAAATATCCGAAAAGCCTTAGTAGGGGTTAATGTATTCGGAGTTAGCAAAGAAAGAGAAAAATACTCGAACAGATCAATTTTTATTTTTAAATTATTTTTTACGCGTTCAATTTTCTACCCCACGCCTTTGACTCCAGGAGGTAATAACACCAATTTAAAAACATAAATGGCAAATACCATTATTAGTACATTTTTTATATTGAACGTAACAAGAAAAACATCGAAATCAATTAATAAAGAATGCTAATGTGCAAGCAGTAACTAAACTCCTTGTGCCATTCTGTGGATTTAGAGCTCTTGTTAACAACAACGGTCAACGGTTCGATTTTAAAAGCTGTTGCTCAGTGTCTTTCAGGTTCGTATGAATGTTTGTACACGCACCTGCAACCAATCCGTTGGTTAACTTGTCACCGTCTAAGTATCCAGTTCCCTACGGCAAGACGTTCGTCGGACCGGTGCAGTGAACCACTTTAGTTTATGCAAGTGTGTTAACGGCGTTCGAGGAGCATTCGTTGTTTCAATAAATTTCTTTCTTTGTTGCAAATAAAATATAGAATTTGATACGGAGATTTTAATAAGTGCTGTCGAAAATCGACCTGTGTTGTGGGATAAAACCACGGAAAGATATAAAAATAAGCAGCTCAATTTTGGAGAGCATGGAGAGAAATCTGCGTGATTCTGCACGAAGATTTCAAGTTATTATCGGACAAGGAAAAAAACGACATACTTTTCTCCTCTTAACAAAATAGGATGTATCCATATTTTTATTTTACGCTTCTCCCGTTTCTTCTGCATTTTTTTTATATAAATAATACGCTAGTATAATTTTTTGCTTTGACGACAACATGATATAACATGTATTGCGTGCACTTGTTGCGAAAACTGACGATATTTCGGAGATTCCATATTGACAACGGACGCATATCCTTGAAATTTATGAACCGTCGACACGGGTACCCGATAAGCATCGGCTCGTTATCCGTTGAAAAAACGTTCGATAACAAGAGCCCTTACTGCTTTATATTTTTATGATTCAAAAAATGATTTCAGATATAATCAGAGAAGAAAGTCATTCCAGGAAATGGCAAAACCTTTTCTAAACTAGATAAGATCAAATAATTATTTTTGAATGATTAAATGCTTTTAACTGTAAAATATTAATGTTAAATGATAAAAAATCTAGTGATGGTTTTATTCCACATCAAATAACCATAAAACTAAATCACTGTATTTAGTGATAAGTAATTACCTAAGAATTAAATTTATATAAAAAAATTTTGTATCTGTTGAAATATAAAACGAGTTTTGAGTTCTTACCTTAATATTTACTGCTAGGGGATTTGAAAAAATAATTCCATATTTTGCATATGTTTATTTCATTATTTTACTTTAAAATTCCCATATAGTAATCTTCATTAAACATGCCATTAGTATTTATAATTGGAATATACGAATTTATATATATATATATATATATATATATATATATATATATATATATATATATATACGAGTTTATTACAGCTGCCGCCGTTTCTCGCAACCTAGCTTTCCAACGCTTGCGATCGTTCCAGTCATCTACTTGTAGACCCCTATCTTCCATTGCACCTTTTACTTCTTGTCTCCACGATCTTCTTGGTCTTCCCTTTTTCCTGCGGTTGGTGGGGATCCACTGTAACATTCTCTTTGGCCATCGTTGATCATTCATCCTTTCTACATGGCCATACCATTCCAGCCTTTTGCATTCTATAGTTTCCAGGACGTCAATGTCTATACCCATACGCTCTCTGATTTTAGTATTCCTTACTCTATCTCTTCTAGTGTGTTGGCAACATCCTCTCCAATAATTCATTTCCATTGCTTTTATTCTGGATGCGTCATTTTTATTTATTACCCAAAGCTCTGAACTATATGTAGCAATGCTTTCTATGATACTTTTGTATATCCTAATTTTGGTGTTTCGGGTGATGTGGTTATTCCAAAGTATACTATTCAGTTGACGTATTGCTGAATTTCCTTGACCAATTCTAGTAGCTATTTCTTTTGTATTCCGACCATTGTTTGTAATGTTTATACCGAGATATTTATAGCTATCAGTATTTTGAATTTGTTTGCTTCCTAGTTTTAAGTGCTTTCGTTCACCTCCCACTACTACGTACTCTGTTTTTGATGGATTAATCGATAAGCCCCACTTAGTATATTCTTCATCTATTGTTCGTAACATATAGTGGATATCATCTTGATCTTCTGCAAGTATTACTTGGTCATCAGCAAAATGCAAGCTGTACAGTGTATGGTCTCCAATTTTAACACCCATAGGTTCACATTTTCTTTTCCAAATATCCAAAACCCCCTCCAAATAAATCTTAAAGAGTGTAAGTGCAATGCAGCAGCCTTGGCGAAGTCCTTTGGTCACTTTTATCTTTTTTGTCCGATCTTTATTACACTCGTCATATCATCGTACAACTCCCTTACAACATTAATGTAAATCGGTGGAATATTCTTGTCTTCTAGCACCTGCCATAGCTTGGCTAATGGGACACTGTCATAAGCTTTTTGAAGATCAATAAATACCATGTGTGTCTTCATATTATGTTCCAAACGCTTTTCTATTGTTTGTTTTAGACAGAACACATTATCTATACAAGAAGGCCAGTACGAAAGCCACTCTGATCTTCAGCGTCTTCCCAGCAATCTTCAATTCGGCTTTTAATTATCTTCCCGTAGACTCTACAGATTGAGTTAGTTACACTAAGCCCTCGGTAGTTCTTACAATCTTTTCTGTCGCCTTTATTTTTGTATAGATTGCTGATATATGCAGTTTTCCATTCTGGGGGTAGCTCTTCTCCTCTCAAGAATAAATTAAAAGTATAAGCCAATAGCTGAAATAGTTTGTCAGGGCCATATTTAATCAGTTCAATGGGTACTCCCCCCGGTCCTGGAGCCTTTCCATTTTTCATAGCGTTGGCGTGTTTTTTAATTTCTTCTGGTGTTATTTCAGTTTCTTCGCGGTAGGAAATATCATATTTTTGGTAGCCAATATCTTGGAATTCTGTTCGATCTTCTGTCAGCATTTGTTCATAATATTTGACCCATAATTCTGGGGCTATTAGAGTTAACCTACTGCATTCTTTTCTATCTGTTCTACTACCTCTAATTGTTTTCCAGGCTTCTTTACTTCTTGCTGTACCCATAAAATTTTCTATGTTATCGCAGGCTTTATTCCACATCTCATTTTTGCCTTTATTTACCTCTTTTTTTACTTCTTTGTTTAAGCTGTTGTGCTGTTGTCGATAGTAAGGGTCCTTTGTTGCTAGCCATTTGTTATACATATTCTTCTTCTTCCCCACAAGATCTTCTATTTCTTTATTCCACCATTCATTTCTATTTTTTATGCTATCCACTTCTCCAATAGCTTCCATTGCAGCTTCGTCAAGAGCTCTCATAATTTCGTTGTACGTATTAATTGGTGAGGAGTAACAAACATCGTGCAATTTCAGATTCAACCTCATTCGATACAGAAACTGGGTAGAGTCATTTTCAAAACCTTGTAGATTATATCTCTTTTTTGAAATGTCTTGCAGTATCATTGAACTTTCGTTTTCATTTTGTCGTTGGCTTCCTTTAAATGTAAATAGTAGTGACGCTTTAAGCAAATGGTGATCAGATCCACATTCTGCTCCTCGAAGGACTCTAACGTTATTAACCTTTATTGTGGAGTTTTCTTTGCATATACAGTAATCGATTATTGATTTCAAATTCCTCGTTGGCTGAATCCACGTGAATTTATGAATATCCTTGTGCTGATAATATCCATTCATTATCTTTAAATTCATATGATCGCAGAAACTTATTAATCTCTCACCGTTTTTATTTATTTTTTCTTCTCCAAATGGACCGACCACTTTGCTATTTACTTTTCTTCCGGTTCTAGCATTTAAGTCACCTAGTAGAATTACTTCCTTCCTAGTTCCAATACTCTGTACCAGGTCCGTCAATTCGTCGTAAAATTTATCCTTTACCTCGTCCTTTTCATCTTCAGAAGGTGCATATGCGCCCACTACCACTATGTCACGTCCTTTTAGCTTCATCTCAACTTTTATTAGCCTTTCGTTTATTTGTTCCCAGTTCTTAATATTTCGTGACAGCCTTTTCTTTATCAATATACTTACACCTGCTGCTGCTCTTCTGTCTTTTCCTACTCCACTATAGAAATGAACAAAATCTTTAAACTCGTCTGTCCCTTTCCCTTTCTTTTTTGTTTCTGTAAGGACTGTTACATCTAATTGAAGTCTCTTAATTTCTTTCAACACCTCATAAAGCTTAGTCCGAATACCTTGCACATTCCATGTTCCAAAACTCATTAACCTTTTTCGTAAGCTGGGTCGTTTTCCGTTAAGACCGTCCGGCGTTTTGTTTCTAGGATTTTTTGCAATACAGTTTTTTTTTTCCGTGTGATGGGGAGCAGGCCCATCGCCACAACCTCCAATTCTGGTGGACCGGGAAGATTTCTGTAGGGGCATTCTACCCTTAGCCGAGTGGCCCCAGTTTTTGGGCGCTGGAGACTCGCCCTGACCCTTCTCATTCTGAGATAGGATTTGCTGACTATGTGTTAGTTGTTCTATTTTATATATTTTCTATGTTATATACGAATTTTTGTATTATTTTTTAATGAAAAAACAAATGGAACAATTAATGTTTTGACAACTTTAAAAATCGAAATATATGAAAATTATGTTTCGATAATAGTGTATCATTTCATAAACGAACTAAGATTAGAAAAGTCATGATATAATCTCTTATAGGGCGGCATACTTATCCGTGCCATGGTTCTTTGTGGAATAAATAATCCAAGTAGTGTAGGGTGTTCGGCCGGTATTTGGTAACAGTGCAAGAGTATCTTTGACGCTATTTATATCCTGCCTCTGTCCCTGTATTACCCTGTATCGGCGTTGGAATTTTCGTCCAGATCGAAGTTTGTATTTCATAGCTCAGAGATCCAGATTCTATTTAGATACATAACCTATTCTTTACGATTAAAGTTGATGAACTACTTTTCGATTTTGATACCCCCTCGCAACATCTGTGGATAATAGTTTCATGTTCTACTAATAGTCTACAAGCCCATGGGAGATTTTTAATGGGTCATTTGGCCCAGCATGAGTCACATATAAAACAATACTACAATATGTAATAACAACTTTAGAAACTATGCCGTCAGTTCTTATCGGTACATGTGACTCACAGGGAAGATAAACTTACCGTTTAAGGGGGGTAAGTTATTTTGGGCCAAATGTTTTTGTACGACATTTATAACTTAAGTAGGTAGGTAATACAAAATAATGACCTGCGGCCTAATGCCGTACAAAAATATTGGTACCAGGAGCAGGGAACATTTTTTATTTTCGGAAAACTTTTCCCCATTTTCGGTAATGTGATACAGCATTCATACACAAAGTTTCGAATCGATTATATAGATTAATTTTTTTGCAACGCCGTACATTTTGGCTGGATCAAGGTGGGGGGGGGGAGGGATCTAAGACGCAACCCTTAATTTAAACCCCCATGCTTTGTGTACCCATAAGAATTGGCGGTATCGTTTCTAAAATTGTTATTACATATTGTATTATTGATTTATGAGTCAAATGACCAATTAAATGTCACATGGACTTGTAGTCTATAACTCACGTGTGTTTCCTCGAATAAAATTTGGTGGTTGTTTTTAACAGATTCTCTGCATTCCTTTTCCGAGCTGTAGCCAACAAAATTAGTATAACCAATTTAATAGCCAACGCACGATAATCGAGCGGGGCACAAGAAGAAGAGGAAGGTTTTTTTGCGTGTACTGACAGTGTAGTTGATATATTTATATTTGAATGGTTTTCTTAGACAATCGCTGAACATATCAACGGTAGAATAATTGAAAGATCCTTTTTTTGCAATTGCTAAAACTCTGCTTAATTGGTATTAATCAGATGGCATTTAATATCAGACCATATTCTTCTTGAATGTCCCTATCCGTGACGAATGTTGGCGATCATCATGACAAATCATGGCACCTCGCTTTCCAAATATTTTTCCTTGCAGGTTGGCTTGTATGAGGTGGCATATCTGGATTCATTTCGCATAATGTGTCAGAACTATTGTAACTTTTGAGATTTGATGGTGGTCAGTACTTCTCGGTTCTTCTTCGTTCTTCTGATGACCTTCTCATATGTGACTTGGTCAGTCCACGGACTATTAAGTATTCTCCGAAATAGCTACATGTCTAATGCCTTCAATCTTCTGCACATATCTTTGTTCAAGGTTCAAGATTCAACGTCATAATAAAATTCAGAGAAGACAGCATCTCAGCATTCTTACTTTTATACCAAGAGAAAGGTTGTGGCACTTAAATTAGATCCGGTTGAAAATAGATCTAGCTTCTCCGATGCTCGTGTTTATCTTCTGGTTCTGCGTCTATTCTTCATTTATTATGGTGCCGAGGTAGTTGTAGTGCGTCATTCTTACTGGGGTTTGGTTGACGTAGAAATGACCTTCTGATATCTTTTTCTTGCTAATATCATCAGTGGTTGCTTCCAGTTCCTCTTCGTCTATGAGGGTTTTAATGGTTCTATTTAATTAGTGTACATGCTTTATTTTATTTAAAATCTATTATTGCATATTTTTGCTCCTAATGGTGCCTTTATGTTTTTCTATCATTTCTGGTTCTAAATTGTCCCACTCAGCACCTGTGCTTGAACATTAGATATTTGATTGAAAATATTCAAGTTAAATTTATTTTGGTCCTGTGCATGACGGTTACTTCTACTTGAACTACTCATCTAAACATTATTCTGATTTCACATTAAAAAGCTCTAACACAGTTAACCCAAATCATAGCACAAATTTATTAAAATATATTATTATCTAGCTAATAATTAAATCAAGAATGGTTTCTTGGTTAACAACCAGTCTCTCTATTTTTACCCACCCGCTCATCGTCGTTTACCATTACAATTTTTTTTATTGAATGTATTTTATATTTTTCAGAACGAACTAGTTTTCCAAGGAAATTCAGAGATCTCTGAACCTACACTTAGTTTTAAGGAGAGAATCTCACTTTTCGATGTTGCGTTTTCTGGAGCACTAATAAAGTTATTGGACCAAATCAATGAACTGAATAGAGATACGAGTGAGCACGAGAGGCTTTTCAATTTATTATACAGGTACGAAGACTTATTTATAGAATTTGATGATATTTGTTTCGTGACCTGGATAAAAATATCGACACGTTAAGAATTAACAGGCTTTACGATTTAAATATTTGTTTCGTTTGACTAACTTACGATAAAGAGTGAATAGTCTATTTTCATGAAATTAAATAATTGAATTCAATAATATAGCATATAACAAAACGCAACATAACTTTTAATTTTTGCACACTACAGTTAACTTGACATGTTTCGTTGTGACAGCAGCCTCCATAGACGAAACGTATTTTTATATACAGAAGAAACTTAATTTTAAGCTAACCACTTCTGTGTGCATAAAATGTATACACACATCAAAATAATCTAGGGAACAAAAACAAAATGCGAGATTACAGAAGGATTTCTAATAATTTATTTCAAATATTTTTAATAAAAAGGTATAAACAAGTGTCTCGAATATAAAATAAACATTTTTTCTTAGAATTATCGCAATAGTTCTTAAGAAAATTAAAAGAGAACTCCGTAAGTCAAAAAATGTTAACAAAAAAAAATAAACAACTAATTTGTTGCCCCTCAACTTCCAACATAGTAGTGTTCAGGTTAAGTTAGTATAGTGTATGATCTCCATGGTTGTTGATCACTGTCCTACATCTGCAAGGCAAACTCATGATCAGATGGCCAATGTCTTGCTGCGATATTCTGTTCCACTCCATTGAAAGGCCCTCAAACAGTTGCTGTCTTGTATTGATATTTTGTTGTAAAATACGTCTGCCCAATATGTTCCATATATGCTCAATTGGGTTTAAATCTGGCGATTGTGTAAGCCGTGGTGAAACCTCAATTTCATTATTTTCGAGGAATTTTCGCACGACCCTGGCAGTATGCAGACGCTCATCGTGGTGCATTAATTGAAATTGGGGACCAGCTTGTTGTGCAAAGGTATAGCAGTAGGTTCAAGAATAATATCGCGATAGTGTGTTGCATTTAGAAACCGTTCCATACATTGCTATGCTTTGTGCCCTCCAAATTTAAAATCTGGCAGGACCCTGGACTACCTGGCCTTTCGGCATACGTCCGTTAACGAAACCTCTGCTCCTACGAGTCCGACACCAAAGTGAAGGTGCCACGCCACGTATGCAAGAAACGTTTCGTGGGGCTCCACCTTCCCCGTAGTATCTCTCCTCTACCACTCTTGGATCTCCCGGTGGGTACCTGCTGGGGCACCTACACCACGCTTGACACAAGGTCAGGAGAAGTATGTACGGGCCCAGCTCGTTCAACCTCACCAGGCTCTTTTGGAATGAGAGTAGAGTGGTCCCACGAGAGTCTCGTCTCGGATACTAGGAGTGTAGATCGGTGACCGTGTCGCCGAAGCGACCGTGTGCGTTTCTACAAACCCGACACCTCAAGCGACGGCTCTCCACCTCCCGATTCCTACCAATTAGTCGCCTCTTACGACAGGCAGGGCTTTCTGACCCCGGCCGTATTCTTATCTCCGCGAGACCGGACGGAGACCGTTCCATACAAAGGAGATTGGTTCTTCCACCAAGAGTGATGCTACCCCATACCATCATACAGGTGCTTTGCTGTCTATGAACCTCCTGCATTGTGGCCAATCGTTCAGCATTTCCAGATCATCTGGATTGTGGTTGTGGAACTGGCCGTTCCATACAAACGAGATTGGTTCTTCCACCAAGAGTGATGCTACCCCATACCATCATACAGGTGCTTTGCTGTCTATGAACCTCCTGCATTGTGGCCAATCGTTCAGCATTTTCAGATCATCTCCAAATTCTTGTTCGTCTTATATCTGGTGCATATCCAAATCGGGACTCATATGTGAACAAAAAATAGAGGCCCACTCACGTCTAACCCAATTTGCGTGTTCTTGTGCCCACTGAAGTCGATGAGCGCGATTTCCTCTCGATAACACAGGTGCTCTCACAGGTCTTCGAGCATTTAACCCTACTTCATGCAGTCTATTTCTAATGGTTTGGCCACTTACAAACACTTGATGGGTTTCTTGCAGCCTCATTTGTAATTGTGATGCAGTTACAGTGCGATCTCGCAAAGCCTGCAACCTAATAAAACGCTTTTCAATCTGGTTGGTTATCCTTGTACGACCTTTATGACGTTCATCAACATCATCAGGTTCTAACGCCTTAACCACAAACGATTAATGACACTTCTGTTCGTGTGGAGGACCTCAATAACGTCTCTTTGACGTCTGCCAACTTGAAGCATCCCGATAGCACGCCACTGCGTTTCGCGATTTAAATGATGTCCCTCCACTATTGGCAATTGTAAAACTAAATAAAAATCCACATAGACATCGAAAATCAAGTACCAATAAAGAAATATTACTTTGTATCTTATAGCCAAAAACGCATATTGAAATTTTGTTAAATTTTTTATGGCCATTCTTATCAGCTTTAAAGCTATTAATATAGGTGTCCCCTAGATTATTTTGATGTGTGTATTACTACCTTACAGCAGTTATACATAGTAAAGTAGATCTCCCAATACCCATTTGTTCATTGAAATTGATTTCGTATATTTGAAGTAAATCTATTTAAATTCTGTACACATAACTAGTTCTGTGTTTCGTTATCTGTTATAGCTGATATTTTTTACTCGTGAATTTTGGCTTATATCATTTCTATCGTTATTATTTTTTATATATTTTCCCAAAGAATTTTTGATGTTTAGATCCATGTTAATCTCTTCTTTCTTCAAATTGTTTGCAGCTTTATTGGTTGGTGGACTTATAAATGTTATCGAATCGAACCGTGATATTCTTTTTTAATTATGTATAAGGGTAGATGGAGTTAATCGCTTGTTTGTCTATTAGGACCACGAAAGGGCATTATACAAATATTATACATATATTATTAAAAACAAATATAGGTTAAAAGAAATTAAAGATCAACAAATATATATCGACGGTAAATTGGACAAGTGGAACATTAAGACGGTATTAAGGAATGGAAAGATGGAAAAGTAGCAAGAGAGTTAAAAAATAGACAACAGACATCGCTGCGATACAAGAAGTACGATGGGACAAATGGGAGAAATCACAAAAGAAGAATATGCATTTATGTACAGAGATAACAAATAAGGCAAGTGGGGTTTTACATAAATAAAAAAATCACAAACAGAATAATAAAGTTCAATCTGATAGACGGGAGGACCGCCACACTGAGACTAAGAGTACGGATATACCGAAAATACATGGATATGTGCGGTAGAGGTCTCGGTCGCGTTCGATACATCGATGTCAAAACAAACCTTCATTTTTTTTATGAGATCGCGCATACCAAGGATGTATCACCCGTTCACCCTCGCGACCTATCATCGCGGTTTACAGTGATGTCGATGCCAGAACAAAATAGTTTGTTTTACATCGCTTTGTTTGTTGATCGCTTGGTAAATTATAAGCTTATTGGTGGTTTTCAAACCACGTGATATTCGTCGGAGATATGGATGGCATGATAAATATAATGAAATGTATCCAGACTCATTCTCATAAGCATAAAATCTGTCTCAGTGGTGTTTCTTAAACTCTTTAAATAGGTGATGGTATTCTCCTAGATACTGCTTTTTTTATTTATAGGATGAGCCGAAAATTGGCGATTTAAAGAATTACAAATGATCCACTGCTTTTCATTTAAAGACATGCATTCACTGTCGTCACTACTGTTGCTCATGTACATAATTTTATAATGTAAAAAAGCTAACTTTCTCGGAAATACCAAAAAGATGACGAAAAAATGCGACGAAATACCAAAAAGATATGTTATTAATACTGGGTGACCCAAACGCACAATTGACGAAAGAAGAATACTTGGGAGACCTAGTCGGAAACGGAAAAGAAACTCAACACGAAAAAATAAATGGCCACAGAATCTGTGAATTTACAGCAACACTAAATATGACTTTCCTATCGACAAAATTTGAGCATCCAAGAAAACATAACATAAGACAACCTGCAGACATCCATCTGGCAGTGCAAATCAAATCGACCACGTCCTAGCAAAGAGTTAGTACAAACAACACTGGACACGAGATCTTACACGAGGGGCAAACGCGGACACGGACCTCTTTCTGGTAATATTAAAAATGAGCGCGCTCAGATGGAAAAGAAATATATCAAGCTAAAACAAACTCTAATAAATGGAACCTAGAAGCATTGAAATAAGAGAAAAATTTGAACAACAGACGAAACAAAATATATTCAACCGTATAAGTAAACCTACAAATATAAACGAAAGATAGCAAGAATTAAAAAGCAAAATAAAATAAAATAACAAATGAAGGAATACAAAATAAAAAAAAAACAGCAAAAACAAATAAAGACTGATACGATCAAGACTGCGAAACAGGGAAAACATTAAAAAGTTCCGCCAGAATGACATGGATCAACAACTCATCGGAACAAAATAGGGAAGAATACAAAATAGCGAGAAATAAAGCTGATTGGGATTGCTGATTGATATTTAATAAATTCATATGCGTATTTTTCACGCCGTTTTCGTAGTTATGCCTCCAAAGCGACAAGCAATTGACCGATCTACACGTCAATCACAGAAGAGCAATACGAGCCTCAGAATCACACGAGCAATGAGCATTTTTGCTGGAAAATCTTCGAGTACATGCCGCTGGGACACTTTCGTCTGAACATCTGAACAACGAGAAGTGAGGTTAGATACTAATCGAAGGCTTGTTCGTCTGAGACAACTGAATAAGGAAAAGAAGGCTGCAAAATGTTCGAATAAGCACCGTTCGAACAAGATAATCAACACTGAATCTTCGTGCATTCCATTATGACTGTAATAATGATTACAGGCTTCATCCAATGTCGTCATTGGAAAAATGGATAAAATTTGCATGTATTGTCATCATCATCATCATCATCATTTCACCCGGATCTATCCACTGCTGGATATAGGTCTCCCTCAGTCTTTTCCATGCATTTCTGTTTTGTGCTGTTTGCATCCAATTTTTGTCGATCCGTTTTATGTCATCAGACCATCTTGTTGGTGGACGATGTGCTTCTTGTCTCGGTCTCCACTGTATTATTCGCTGTGTCCATCTGTTATCCGACATTCTAGCTATGTGCCCCGTCCAGTTCCACTTAAGGGTCATAATTCTTTCTATGGCATCTGTCACTCCTATTCTCCGTCTTATTTCCTTGTTCGTGATCCGATCCCTACGAGAAATGCCTAACATCGATCGTTCCATGGCTCTTTGGGTAACACAAATTTTATTTCTTACTTTCTTGGTTAGTGTTAATGTCTCTGCACCATATGTAAGTACTGGCAACACGCACTGATTAAAGACTTTTCTTTTAAGACACATAGGCAGTTCTGATTTAAGAACATAGCTTAGCTTGCCGAATGCCACCCAAGTGAGTCCTGAGCATGTATTGTAGCTCCCTTAAATTAAAGAACGAAACGCAAATAATGTGCTGCTCCAATGGAAAAGTTACAGTTGAATTTGCAAAAAACTAAGGCACACACATGCAACATCTGCAAAAACTCTCGATTAGGAAAAGTACACTAAACGTGTCAAATTATCATATGGCGAATGTACTTTACTTTTTATTACTTTTAATACCATGACGAACTTAATTCATGTCTTAAATCATCAGTTTTCTGGCGTCATTTACAGAAATTGACTTTAAAAACCAACATGCGTGTACAACTTCAACGGGATACATCGGCTGGAAATTTTGCAAAACAATTAATGAATAATAAGCATAGACGAATTGGTCCAAACAGTTTTCTCAAACATTACAAAGAAATACAAACATCATCAGTACGCGTACTATATTAGCGGCTAAAAACATCGATGTCGATACCATTAACTTAAGCATTCAGAATGGAATACCCTGCGAAACGACAACGTATAAGCCCATCGAGGGTGTGGTGAATCAAGACAAAGTTGTCAACTATCCAACTGAGCGAATCATTCTTCTTCGAAACATAAATCCACCACGACTTTGCAAAGGAACCAGACTCTCTTCTTCTTCTTCCTCTTTATAAGCAATTCTGCTTGTTCATTAGCGGATTGCCTCTATGAAAGGTTGTGACTCCATCTTTTGCACGGTCGTCCGATACTTCTTCTGCCGATTGGTGACTTATCTCTTGCTATTCTGCTTATGTAGTTATTCCATTCTTTTTTTCTATTTTGTGTCCATTCATTTATACACTGTACGTTACATTTTCTTCTAATGTCTTCACTTCTCTTTCGATCTCTCAGCGTATTTCCTGTAATTCTTCTCAATACTCTCATCTGTGCAGTTTCCAGTAGAATTTGCGTTGTCTTACACTGGCTTTATAAATTCTTGACTTCATCTCAGTGTTAATGTTAATCCTGAACCAGACTCTCAGTTAAGAAAATGATGAAAAATGTTATCGAGCCAACAATTTTGACTGGAAAAGATGAAAACGTACCACGTATTTAAATGATCCCGACATATATGCCATTCGAATTCAAACGTTCATATTTCATAACTACAGTCACAATAGAATGATCTCTATTACTATCTGCATCACGAAAGCTTCTAATATTCTTAATATTCTACCTTATGTCTATTTGCGATATTTCAGGTTGAGAATATCCATGTTGTTCTATAAATATCTTTTCTGTCAAAGTGTGTGCTCATAATTTGTATATTGTTTTCCATTGAAAAATTAAGTTTTGCCATTTGGATTCGACGTTAAACATTTACTTTTTCCTTCATTAACATTTTTATATATGATCTTTTGTCCTACTTTGGCTTATCATTCCCTATTACGATTTTAAAATGTACTTGTTTTTATGCACTCGATGAAAATATATAGATTTACACTTTCTCTGTATAACTAATAGTTAAAAAATAAGAGATAGGGAAATGAGAACGGCCATAAAAGCAATCAAAAATAAGAAAGCACCGGGACCTGGAGGCATCTCACCTGAGCTTATAAAATACGGATCAAAAAAATTACACCGGATGATACAATGGATATTTCAGAAAGCCATAAATGGAGAACAGCTCCCAAAGGAATGGACGGCGGCATATATGACATCTATATTTAAGAAAGGAGATAGAAAACGATGCGAAAACTACAGAGGAATAAGCGTAATATCATCAATAGGAAGATTATATGGGAAGATACTGCGAGAAAAGATAGAGCAAGCGATAAAAGGCAAAATCGGGGAGGATCAGGCAGGCTTCACGGCAGGAAGATCATGCATAGACCACATATACACACTAGAACAACTGTTGGAAAAGAAAAAAGCAAAAAATAGAGATATACACTTGGCATTTGTGGATCTGAGAAAGGCGTATGACTCTGTACCAAGGTCAGAACTATGGGAGGCAATGTACAAATTAGAAATACAGACGGAACTCATAGAAGCTACAAAAGCTCTGTATAAAGAAAATAAAGTGTCCATTAAAATGGGAACAAGAATCATAGGAGACTTCACCACAACAAAAGGGCTCCTGCAGGGTTGTTCCACATCTCCAACCCTATTCAAAATATACTTAGAGAAAGCCTTGACTACATGGAAAAGAAAATGCGAAGGCATGGGAGTACCGGTACGGAACGAATACCTATATACGTTAAGTTTTGCAGACGATCAAGTAGTGATTGCACAAGACCAAGACGACCTCAGCTACATGATGAAGAAACTACAAGAAGAATATACCAAGGCTGGCCTAGATATTAACCTCGCGAAAACAGAGTACCTATCTACAAGTGAAGAAGACATAGAAGATCTACAGATTGATGACAACGTAACAATCAAAGGAAAGGATAAATTCAAATACCTGGGGTTCATAATCACGAAAAAGGCAACAACAGAGGAAGAAATTACACAAAGATTAGGACAAACAAGAACAGCAATCCGACAACTTAACTCAGTATGGTGGGATAGACACCTAAATATGAAGACAAAAACGCAGATTTATAAAACATTAGTGCGAAGTATTATGACATATGGGGCCGAAAATTGGATCATAAACAAGAAAAACAGCAGTAAGATAATAGCAACAGAGATGGAATGCCTGCGAAGATGCTGCAGAGTAACAAGAATGGATAGGAGAAGTAATGACGAAATAAAGCAAAGAACATCAATAGAAACAGACATACTAACATATATAGAACAAAAAAGACTAAAGTGGTATGGACATGTAAGAAGAGCTAGCGACAGCAGATGGATAAAAAGAATAACCGAATGGAGCCCCATAGGAAGGAGGAAAAGAGGACGACCCCGAAAATCCTGGAGGAACGAAGTAGACGACGCCATGAATAAGAGAGGACTAAACGATGGAGAATGGAACAACAGAGAGAGATGGAAACGGTTGAGCGAGGGAAGGCAGTGAATACTGTAGAATCCCTAAATATATATATATATATAAAAAATAAAATAAAAAATGAATATGACTCTCATAACAATTATTTTATTATAATTATTACAACAGTTTAACAGGTTTTACTATAATTATTGATTTTAAATTATTAAAATCCTAATACAATTCCTTTTATTAGAATCCTTGCTCTATGTCCGTCAATAGATAACCGTCCCTACATACCAACCGATATTTCCCAAACCCAAAATTTCTCAAACGGTAAGCTTTCTGGCGGCTACTTTGCCTTAAATGATACATCATTGTTTTTCAGATTGGACTTCAATTCGTATTACAGCGGCCAGTTGGAGAAGATCGGTTTGGACAGACTAGTCAAAGATTCTTCTGGATAACAGTGGTTGTAGATTTTTCATTTGTGAATGTTTATTAATGTATATGTTAAGGTAATAAAAACGCTTATTTACTAATAAAAATATAAAACTTTATTTTAAATTAATGACTTATTCCCCAAACCTCTTGAGATCATCTTATCTTGTGATTGTCTGATCGGACAATAATCCTTTATTATAAATATATTATGGATGCACGTATCAGGTTAAAGAAAACTAAAAAGTCAAACCAAGTCAATAAAAAAGTATTTGTACGTGACGTTACACACCATACTAGAGTCGGTCTAAAGAGATAGAACACTTTTGACACTTGAACACACAGTTAGGGAACTCTTTACGCTGGAGTGACGGATAAAATCGACCGTCCAATTGTTAAAACTATGCAAGCTCCAAAAGTATCATCCTTAACTCTTTCAGGAGCAAAAACGTTTTTTTTTGAGCAAACATAATTGGCTCTAGGTAGGCAGTAGTAGAAAAAAATAAGTATATATTGATATTATATTACAAAATAGCAAATGGCTCAAGAAAATTAAATATTTATATAAAAACTCATTCGAACATTTAATTAGTAGAATGCAGTGGTGGTACCCAAAATAAACCACAGCGCATATTGGTAAAGATTATTTCCAATGGTATACTTCGAAATTTCGAAAGAGTCTTACTTTCGATTAACAAAGAGGAACTTTGCATCCAGAAAACATCCAGTTGGAAAGAATCATGAATATTATTAGACGAACATGTTCATAGAGTGTGGAAACCACTTATGGAATAAAATTGTTTGTGTCCTTATTATAGAAAATAATAAAAAACTCTGGGACACGTTAACTTTTAAATTTAAATGTGCGCTTTTTAAACACAAATTTAAATGAACAGGGTGATCCACGCAAATCTGGCATAGTCAATAATCCTTATTTTTAATGAAACACCCTGTATATTTTTGTTTTTAAAAGATTCATAACAACCTGATTTCAACGAACTATATCATGTAGGGTCTATAATGAATATTACAAGGTGAAATATTGAAATTAATAATTTATCACGTGTTATGGTATTATTTTAAATTAGCTAAATACAGACAATACACTTCTACTTCTGTTTAGTAACCGTGTTAACATTTTGTCATGAATAGGTAAAAACTGCTAATTAAAGTAAATCGGTAAATAATGCGGATTGTTATCCATCAGTTGTTGGTGTGTTGACATTTAACATTAAAATAATAAATTCCTAATTAAAAGCTAATTTCTTGCAGAAATAAAAATGAAATATTTAACTGAGACCCACCAAATTGAGATTTTAATGATGATCGGTTACGGGGAGAACTGTAGAAGTCAAGTTGAAGTAGCAAACTTATTTAATCAGAGGTATCCTCAGTTGCCTAATATTGCACAAGGTACTGTGTCTAAAATTTATACACAATTCAGAGAACTTGGACATGTCAAACAACTAAAAAGAAAACCTAACTTCAATGAAGATGAGGTGAAAGTGGATATTTTGTTAAGTGTCGCAGAGAATCCAACGTCAAGTTCACGTCAAATTGCACATCAAAATAATGTGAGTCACATAACTATCCTAAGGTGTCTCCATGAAGAAAAACTTTATCCATATAAATTGACTTTTGGTGCAGGAGCCAACAGTCGACGATCCAGATCGTAGAATAGATTTCTGCGAAAGAATGATGGATAAAATTAACACAAATGAAAAAGTTCTTTGCACAATTCTTTTTTCTGATGAATCAACATTTAAATTGAACGGAGAGGTAAACCGACGAAACTTTAGATATTGGTCAGCGGAGAATCCTCATTGGATGCGTGAGACCCACACTCAGTATCCTCAAAAGTTGAACGTTTGGGCCGGTATTATAGGAGATCATATTATTGGTCCTAAATTTGTAGATGGTAATTGATAGAGGAAAAATATTTAAGCATGCTAAGAAACGATGTTCTTCCTCAGTTGGCTAACTTATATCTCAATTCAATAGATCCGACCCTACTGCATGAAACTGTCTGGTTCCAGCAGGACAGTGCAACACCCCATTATGCTTTAATGGTGAGAAATTACTTGAATGAAGTCTTCTTCAATAAATGGATTGGACGAAGGGGTACTATTGAGTGGCCGGCTAGGTATTATTTCTTGTTCTACTAAAAATGTTATTGCTGACTACATTGATGTTTTCTTACATTGTAAAAATGTAGGAACCTAAATTTCCTCTAATATTATCACAATAAATATTTAGAATAATAGTAGGTATTCTTGAATATCGGCATTTCTAAAAACTACTAAAATAGGTTCCACACAATTTAAAAAACGTTGTTGACTTAAATTTTAATTAATGCACGGTTAGTATCAGTTATTATTTAATTTTTATTGCATTCTTCGATTGTCTAATTATTATTTAAATAGGCCACTATTTAACAACTAAAAATAAGCTATCTATCATAACATTGACGTCGATAAAATCATAGCTGTACTTGAAGGAAATGGAAAAAGGTAAAATCCAAATGTTTTTGATAATTACTTCTTTGGAAATAATTCAAAGGTTATATATTATGTGAAAGAATTGTCCTTTTCCATGTCACAAGAGAATAGTTTTATAATAATGGCGATTAAAATAAAATATTGTTCTGAAGCTATTTTCTTGTGGCATCTTATAATATGCTAGATCTCAAATATTTAAACGCGCATGGGAAAATGAACATAAGGTTCAATGGAATGATTCAAATATAGCCCTAAAAGAAACAGATGGTAAAAAAAATCAAAGAAGCGGCTCTAATTATGCTAAATGAGACCAATTGTGTCGCAAATTTTAAAGAAGCTTAAGAATACAGTAGAATCTGGTTACCCATATTAAAAAAAGGAAGTTAAGAAAAGGAAAATACCACTATTAGTAAGTCAGTACAATTCTGAAGTCTAACTTTAATTTCTTGTTGCGGTTTTCTCCAGATTTAGTAAATTTGTAGTTTGTTTTCATTCTCCGCCACACAAAAACGTCATTGTTTGTGTCTTTCAAATCTATATATGCTTATGTTATAAAACTGATCTTTGGTACTCTTCTAAAAGTTATGAAGTGCAAAGTAGAAAAGATCAATGTCATCTACTGTCTCAATACTTGTAGCGATATTTTGTAAAAAAACTCTAAATCGTGAGTTATTCCTCTTTGGGAGTATGGGTTCATTAAATTATTTATTAGAGGAAATGCCTCATCTCCAATAAAAACATCAGGCACTAACTCAGCACTGCCAGAAACTATAGTTTCGTTAGGTACATTTGGCTGGTTTACCATCAAGTGTTTACACATTCCTGTTTGACTTCATATTCCTCCATATCTTCATCCATATCCATCCATTGGTACCCGTGTAAACATATAAAAACTCGTAATTTGTATTGACTATCGCAAACAATACTACTCTAAAAGTATCTTCGTAATTATAATAAAATGAACTGCTTTTGCTGTTGCCCCCAAACAGTTGTCAAATGTTGGCACATGTTTTTAAAATCATTTGCAACGCCACTCTTGTTTCCGATGGAATCTGAAATAAATACATATACCTTTATTATCAACTTATTCATAATATTTAAATAATAATAATATAACTTAACCTGTGGGAGTTTTTTGTCAGTTCTTTTATAAGACGCAGCCCCCTGCGAATGGAGGATATTCTCTGGGTATTATTAGCACCAATACTCAGAGGGTAGCAGGATTACCTACCGTGGAGAAAAAACTAACACCTGGCAGTAGGTATAAAATTCAAACCCATTAAAATGGTGATTATTGATTTATGTTTAGGGTCGCTGCCTGGGGATTGTCTGGAGCCGGCGCTGAATGTGACAGCATGCGGAACGTCGGTGGCAGGGTATTGAGGAGGCGTGCCCCTGTCATACAATCAGCTACAGCCCAATAAGAAAAACAACCATAAGCGAGTCAGACAACAACAAGAGTTCCACTCGCTGAAGGTGCTACGCTGGAACATCAGCCGGCGCTCGATCAAGCGGGACGACCGAGGTTACGCATGAATGGACTGTGTCCATAAATGAAAATATTTTGCGCTTTTATTAAAAGGTGACAAACCTCGGCCAAGAAACGATCGGCTATCGAAAAAATCTGTATGCCGAATTTTGCAGAGAGTACCCAGAAATGCAAGTATCTGAACAACGAGTAGAAAATCAATACTGGGTAATTATCAGAAATAATCACATTCCAGAGACTAGACGCAATACCATCAGAAGCGAAGTCGAACGGAAGATTCATAATCAAAAAAGTAGTTTAAAATCAAGCCCCTAATGAAATATAAGAGCAGATTCCTGAGGTTGCACGACAAAGTTGCATACAACAAACTCAATCTGAGAATACACAGAAGGATAACAACGAGTTGCGCGATAGCCTTGTTAACGAAATGACACGCGTCGTACAAGAGTTTAATGGAACAAACCCACTTAGCAGACAGCCGCTACCAAGAGTAAACTCTTGTAAGAAACTAGGTGCACTGTTACAAATTGTGAGTACTGAAGTTCTGCCCAATTATGTCGTAGAAGCCCATAAATTGGAATATATGCATATGTTGATTTACTGTGCAGTAACAGCAGTTATGGATATTAAGATCAGAACACGACGGGGTAATACTATCAGAAGGACAGATAACAGAGTTGCACCTTGAGAAAAACGGCTGCTAAGGCAAATTGAATCAACAAGTAGAAAAGTAATCAGAAGAGCCAAAGAAATAATGCTAATCACCGCAAGATACTCACAATATAATCCAGAAAATAATACAGCACAACAACACGCCTGGATACATTAAAACAAAAGATTTCCATTCAAGGGCTGACTAAGGAGATACAAAATTAGTAACATACGGAAATCCGACAATACGATTTTTGAGAATGCCAAGAAAACGTTTTGTCAGAAACTCAATTCTACTGCAGAAAGTGCCAATAAATTGTACCCAAGCCAAGAAGAATTCGAGAGCTTTGGGGAAATCAACTTTCCACATCAGCTGCTTTTAACATCAATTCAGGATGGATAACTACTGAAGAAGTTTCAAATATTATCAAAGAAGATATATATATATATATATATATATATATATATATATATATATATATATATATACATATATATATATATATATATATATATACATATATATATATATATATATATATATATATATATATATATATATATATATATGTATATATATATATATATATACATATATATATATATATATACATATATATATATATATACATATATATATATATATATATATATATATATATATATATATATATATATATATATATATATATATCAAAATAACTGGAAATCTCCTGGACCAGACGGCGCTCAAAACTTCTGGCTTAAGAAGTTCTGGAGTATTCATGAATGCTTATCAGCATTACTACTACTACTAAGGATTTCCACAGTTTTCACTGTCTTCCTTCACTCAACCGTTTTCTCCAATTTTCCCTGTCATTCCAGTCTCCATCTCGCAGGGTTCTTTTCTCCATAGCCTCGTCGATTTCATCTCTGAATGACCTTATCAGCATTAATTAATCAAACTATTTCTAATCCGCAGCAAATACCATCTTTCCTAATCCAGGGAACAACTTATTTAATACCAAAGGGTCAAAATAACACCCAAGATCCAACCAAAGTATCGCCCAATTACTTGTCTTCCAACTATTATAACTTGATCACATCCTGTGTAACCCGGCGTATCTACCAACACTGTGCTCTAAACAAGATCATAAAGCCTCAACAGAAAGGATGTGCTAAGAGTTCCATGGGCTACAAAGAACAACTTTTTATTGATTCTTAGATTTCTAATCAAGCATATATGTAGCAAAAAAGGAATCTTTTTACTGCTTTCATCGACGTGTAGATATGTTAAAAAAGTCGATGATAACATAGTGACCTTTTAAAAACATATAATGTCAGATTGGAAGACAAAAATTCACCTCAGGAGAACCTCCTAGAAAACATAAAAAAGCTGGGTCTGAAAGAACATCTATGCAGAAAGCTGTACTACTCTCGACGTCCAGATATGTACGGAAATTTTGATATTTCAGCATACCAAGTCACCTAGGGCTTGATAACAGGGCTTGAACCCCACCAAATCTCAATCCTTTTGATACCGTAGGTATCTGGGACGAGTGAATTTTTCCCTTAGTGAGAGTGAGAGCAGTATGGCTAAATCTGGATATAACTTAATAATAATAATTATAATTGTTTTTTCTTTTTTAGACAGATGGTGATGGTGGTAGTGAATACGAAAGAGAATATGTATCGCCGTCATCGCATTTACAGCCCCTTTCTGTTTAGAAGGTCATGCAACTTTGGTAGAAAAAACGTGTTGGAGTTAGCGCATGACATCTTACTATTAGTACAAATAATGATAAAAACGAAAATGAGTATATAATTGCGGGAAAAGATAGGTTTTAACTGCAAGGAGTGGAACAACCCAAAACAAAGAAATCTACAAATCGGCATTGATAAAATATGAGAAATGGGGGTAAACTATTGTGAAAATCTAAATAAAAATGACAAGATACGAGCACTAGCGTACATTATAACGTATATTCCATTGCAATAAGATCTTCCTTTATATCTTTACTGAACCTGCTACAACTTATCGAAAAACCTAGAGAATTTTAGTATTAATTGTTTAAACTTCATTTATTATTTTTAATACATATTTAATGCAGAATTTCGTCAGCAACCCTGTTCTGCCTCCCAAATGCGATTATAATTAGCAATCGTTATGAGAGTCCACCCTGTCAGGCAGCGTTGTAGAATAAATGTTCGATGAAATCCACGTCTCGTAATTTTATACTTTAAGAACAGTTCATAACTAGCATAATATACAGTTCATTCCGAAGGAAGTAGTTTCTTCACCAATGATAATATGTTTCAAGGAATATCAAAAGGCATTTGATTGCATTAGTAGGTAACATCTTTACGCTAAAGTATAAAGAGGTGTTAGACACGGGTGCATCCTAAGACTCGACCTTTTTAATCTATATGGTGAATTTGTCATGAGAAAGTCGAGGGATGAACTTGTTAAGTGGCTGAAATACCAATCTGTAACTTGGGATTCGCTGATGACACTATACTAATAGTAGCAATAGATCAAGAATTGCTGGATCTTTTGCGAAGAGCTAAGTTCGAAAAAAAGAAATTCTGACTAAAAAGTAATAAAAACAAGACATAGATAATGGTAGTAGACATAATTCGCATTGTACAACTAAAAGGCAGTTTACACGAATATGAGATGGTAGACAGCTGCTGCTACTTAGGTTTGATGATTAATAACAATGGGACTTGCAAAAAAATTGTTCGAAAGCCAATTGCCAAGGCAAAAAACGTGATGAGTCGCTTAATAAAGATATGGAAAGATAGATATATCTATTAAACAACCCAAAAAGCGACTAATAAAAACATTAGTCTTCTCAATATTTCTGTATGGTACCGAAACTTAAACTCTCAGTACTCTTCAGCACTTCAGAACTTTTCAGTACTTTAAGCATAAAGGATATTAAGAGGACTGTCACCGACTCGGTGGACTGGCCAAATCTGGCATTCAACGGTCCGTTCATTCTATGAAACACTTAGGGCAGCTAAAGAAAAAAACTAATGGAAGCATCTAGTTTGCTGTATTAGGTGAAACCATAATCCCCAGTAACGACAAGAGAAGCATAGTGTATATTTGTAATAAGTAGGTTTATTCCTCTGAAATTTTCTGGAATTTTTTATTATCTTTTTTAAATTATAGAATCGTGGTAAGAATACGCCAAGAGTCAGGTAACACGTGGTATATAAGAATTTTTTAATTTGAGCGTTCTTAGTTATTAAGAGAATATATTTTCTCCATACTTTATTTTCAATAATTCATTTGAAATTTTGTCTGGACCGATTCATTATGTACTTTTGTTAACTTCTCTTGTACTTTAATATTCGTTGTTCTATTGATATTAACGTATGTATCTAATATTTATCGAATTCTTCCTTTAAAATAGGACTTTGTACAATCATTCATAGGCTTTGTGATCTTAAACTTTCACGAAATCTCGAATTCAAACCTTATTGGAATGTGATTTTTTCCCTGTTGGATGTTCTTTACGTAATACCCCCTTTACATGCAACTCACTTCCGCGGCAGTGAGCAGGGAATTGAGCAGGAAAATTAGCAGCTTGAGTATGTAAATACGTCGCTCGCGCTGCCATTACTCATGCCACTGCCGCTGTCGTACGCTCCCTTCGTTGGCGTTTTTTGGCGGAAATTAAAGGATTTGCAGTGACTGTTTACATGCTGCTCGCTGTCTTGTCGGTGCACGGACTTTGAGTTTATTGTTTGGTAAATTTTTCGTTAACTATGGTTGAGTGGAGCAATGACCAAGTGCTGAAGTTTTGAGAGCTCTATTCTAGTGAGATATTGTTGTGGGATTCTTCACATAAATACCACGGTTTCGCACGATGTACCCGATGCGGTTTCGCACGATGCGACCGCACAATCAGCGAAATTGCTGGTTATGATAAGTTTTCAGACACTTTAAATAAATAATGCAAACTTTGGTAACAGTCCCCAGTGGCCAAATATCGTAATGACAGCCAAGCGTATTTTTGGTTGTATTATAATTCTTACTTAAGTCTGTTTTTTTTTATCATGGACTCAATTTTCTGAAACAAAAATTCAAAATCTAAGCGTGACATTCTGCAAAAGTTACAAAATTCTCCGGATTCCTCACAAGTCAGTTCATTGAAAAAGTTTGTCATATTTTCTCTGTAAAAAAAGTTTGAAGCCATTTTCAGATTATTATCCAAATAAAAGACTTTTTCGACATCGACGTTTTTTTTTCTTCCTCGTTTGTTTTTAAAACGTTACGATAAATTCGTGAACTTAAAACATACAGAGCTGTCGCCGACAGTGGGCAAGTAATGGCGGCATGTAAAGGGGATATAAGAGACTTTGGGTAACATTTCAGTTTTTCTTTAAATTAAGTTTTAATGTAGATTTATATGTTTCATTAGAAAAATGGCAATAAAAGGAATAAAAACTTCAAAAAAGGTATAAAGAATATATATTAATACTCCTTAAAAGTATTTATTTACATGAATTTCGATTATATTGTTTTCCAGTAACTGTTATGTGACGCTCGACGCCTATGGTAAATTTTCCGATTCGCTATTTGGGTACCTATTTTCGTAGTTATACAGTATATTTTTCGGATCTATTATCAATGTTAGGTTACTTCCCAGTGTTATTTGCCTTATCGCCTTTCAGTGTAGTATATAAAGTTACTTTCGATACAATAAATGTTTGTAAACTTTTTATTGTGTCGTGAATGTTGTGATGATACGGACATTTTCAGTTACACATTTTCTGTTGATTGGATACATGAAAAGAAATCAAAGTTCATCACTGACCGGTAAGTAAATTGTGTGTGAATCATGTGATCATCAATTTTGATTTCTAATACATATAGTTTATTACCTATATAAATCTATAACGTATACTTAGTCTACATATATTTTATTACAAAAAAATGTGTCCTCACAAATTGTACATTATGTGTACTTTACAAAGGTTATGTGAATATTACAAACTTAATTTGGTTGGATATTTGCTATTTAAATATTGGCATATTTATCTCTCTATATTATATTTAGAACACTCCATTCTTATAGTACCTACTTATATCATGAATATTTTCCGGCTTTCATTTTTTTGTTTATTATATCTTATGATTATCTTATTTATTATTATATCTTATTTTCTTTTGCTACATTTACTATCTTTTAAGTTTGAATTTAATTTTTTTTTCATGTGCATTAAAGGCGAAATTTGGTTGATCATAGTTATTTTATAAATACCTGTAGTCTTATACCTATAGTTTTATAAATATTATAGTACCAATAGTATGTATTATAGCTTCATTAAACGTTCAATTAAAAACAAATATCGAAATCTTAATGGAATTGGAATTGAATGGATACAAATTCAAGATCAATAATTCAATATAAATCATTAAACACAGATACTTAATTCCCATAGAGAATAGTTAACTTGCTATGTTAAAATAAATATAGACTAGAAGCCCATGGGACATTTTAAGGATTCATTTGACCCAGCATGAATCACACATAAATCAATATTACAATAATATGTAATAACAACTTTAGAAACTATAATTTTTATCGCTACAGGTGGCTACACAGGTAAGGTAAACTTACCACTCAAGAGAAAGGTATTTTGGTAAAACATTTTCGTATAAAAAAACATAACTTAGGTAGGTAATACAAAAATAATGCCGTACAAAAATATTGGTACCAGTAGCAGGGACAATCTTTGCTTTTCGGAAAATTTTGACCCCATTTTTGGTAAATTAATACAGTACGGCATTTATACACATAGTTTCAGATAGTTATTTAGCTTACTTTTTTGCAGTGCCGTACATATCGGATGGTACAGGGATGCGAAATATAAGGCACAGCCCCTGATTTTACCCCCATTCGCTAAGGTCATTGAAAAATGTACGGTATCAATTCCAAATGATTACTTGATGCGTAAAAGAATTTTTGGCACTATGCCGTCTAAAAGTTATGGTTCTTGCAAATTTTTATAAACAGTTATGTGTATTTGGGAATAGAATTGTTGTTTTTTCGGTAAGATAATTATTTCTTTATTTAAATTTCCCTGTGATGTGTGTAAATACTGTCGCTGTTATTAGTTATTTAAAAGTGGCCAGATTAAAAAAAAATTCATGCCGTAGATTTTTAACTGATAGATTTTGCACAGCTGATATAGTCATCAGCTGTGCAAATCTTATATCTTGAAATGTAACATTTTTTAGGGCTTAGCGTGTCTTTCTTAGAGCACGCAATTTTATCCTTGTGAGGTGTTGGGAAAATAAGTATAAGCTTAAGTTCAAGTTTATGGGGCCACCACCCTTATCCGCGGCCGCCATCTTGAAAAAAAGAGTTGCAAAAGGTTTTCGCGCCGTATCTCGTAAACTAGCAACCCTACAGAAAATTATATTGAGTATAATTTGTAGCAAATTAAATTGTCTACAACTTTATTCATATTTTTTTTTATCATAAATGAAAAATAAATAAGTTATAAACAAAAATAACTAAAAATCTATAAAAAAAAAATTTCTTTTGGGCCTTATACAGAATAATTTTTAGAATTAAACTTAGTTTTCTATTATATATTTTTTTATTCGTAGCATTTTAAATTAATTTATCATGTTCAGAAACAGTATTCCTATGTTATTATTAATTTGCTATCGACCCTTTCCGCCAACACAAAACTTATTATTATTAATTATCTTAAGATAAATTTCTTAGTAATGAAACGAACAAAACAAATTTAAGATACCTTCTCAAAACTGCTCTTCAATTTAGGCACTTAGCAACCTGAAAAATAATAATTTTCTTATGAGTTTTCCAGCCTCAAAAGTGCGTATTTTCGCTTTTTTTGAGATTTTAAATTTTTTATGACTTGAAAACTATCAACTTCAGGAAAAAATGACAGACTTTTTTTGTTTAAAATAATTCAACAAATCAAAGGCAATGAAACAGTTGATCGGGTTTATATAGAACCCCCGTAAAACCGAGAAGAATCAGACGAAGATTCCGGAGATGAATCTGGTGGTGGACTAGACAATTTATCAGGCAAACAACTTCAAGCGTCTGCAGAAATAGTATTCAATAGTGGAGAACGAATTGGTACTGACGATTATGGAAATACTGAAGATATTGCACATAAAGACTCTAATGAAGGTAATACCATACTCCATACTAAATCTGGTAAAAATAAAAAAAATAAAAAAATAGTAAACTGGTTGAAAAATCGTGACTTACCCGAGATTACAAACCAAAAGATATTTCCAATTTCAAATTTCTCGAAGTATGAAAATATGTCACCAGTAGACCTGTTCGAGCTTTTCATTACTGATGATATGATATCATACAGTTACTTTGTGTTGAGGCTACTCGATACGCTCAATTTAAAAATTGTTAGACCCAAAAATTACAACAGAAGAAATGAAATGCTTTTTAGCAATTCTTATAGTTTCTGGTTATGATAAAAAGCCATCAAAAAAAAGTTACTGGGATTCTGGAGATGATATGCGAAACACAGCCGTTTATAATTCCATGCGCCGTGACAGATTTATTCAGATCATGAGATTTGTGCATTGTGCCGATAACACTCTTCTTGAACCCAACGACAAACTGACTAAACTCAGACCTCTTATAAATAAGATAAAAACTAACTTTCTGAGACATTACATTCCGGATCAAGAAATCGCCTATGATGAAAGCATGATCGAATACTTTGGAAAACACGGATGTAAGCAGTATATTCGAGGGAAACCCATCCGGTTTGGATATAAAGTCTGATGTCTCAATTCCAAAAGCGGTTACCTTATCAATTTTGAGGTTTATCAGGGAAATATGCCAAATTCTAATCGAGAGCATCAAGAAAAATTTGGTAAAGCAACAGCTCCGTTATTGCAGCTTATTGAAGAGATGCCCGAGGAAACTAGATCATTGCCATACTATTTTTATTTTGATAACTTATTCACATCCATCGATATTCTTTATTATTTAAAAGAGAATGGTTATGAAGCAACAGGGACAGTTAGAGAAAATAGACTAACAAAGAATTGTCCACTCCGTACAGTAAAAGAGTTAAAAAAGACACCTAGAGGTACTTATGACTATGCTGTAACCACAGATCAACAAGTAATGGTGACACACTGGATGGATAATTCTGTAGTTACTGTAGCATCAACTGTTCAGGGAGTTTCTCCAGTATCGAATGCAAGCCGATACTCATCGACTGAAAAAAAGAAAATAGGGATTCCTAGACCTAATTGTATTGGAAAATACAATGCTTTTATGGGGGGTACCGATCAAATGGATGCGAATACAAATGTTTATAGAGTTGGAATTAGAGGCAAGAAATAGTGGTGGCCCATCTTTACTTGGCTACTAGACACATCTATCCAAAATTCGTGGATAATATATAGAAAACATCACCCAGGTGCACCCCAACTGAATTTTCGAAGAGAAATAGAACAAGTGTATTTAAAAAGGTTTCAAAATCTACCTAAAGCTGCTGGACGATCAGCTACATATTCACCTGAAAGCAGGATTGCTGTCGATATTAGGTACGATCACAGTGATCACTATGTTGAATATGTTCCGAATGATAAAAGAAGACGTTGTGCTGGCAGTCACGCACAATCGAGCGCTGTGAGAACACAATGCGGCAAATGCAATGTAGGGCTGTGTATTCAGTGCTTTAGTGACTTTCACAAACAAAATTGAAGCTTTGTAAGCGATTTTCATATTTTCATAATTTTTGTAAACTTAACAATAAAAATACATCTTTCCAAATATTTGTTTAGTTTAGTAGTATAGGGGACTACTGTGTCATACACTCGCGATCATAAAATCCGGGTCATCTTGAAAATTTCAAGTTTCTTCAATATTTTTGCCTCTGGTGCAGTAATAACCTTTTTTTGGCTAATGTATTTTTTATTTGTCATCAATGTTTGATTTGAAAGAAAAAAAAATGGTTTTTTATTGTTTTTATTGAAAAAAACAGAAAACAAATCAAATTGTTGATAAAACAGACATACGAAAAAATATGGAAAATACAGAAAGTGGTAAAAAATCAGTGAAATTTCAATGACCAATATCGTGTATTGCCTCCCCTTGCACTAATAACCTCTTGCAGACGACGGGGCATACTCTCAATTTTTCTTCGGATTACATGTTGTGGTATGTTATTCCACTCACTCACTAACAGATCCTTAAGCTCCTGTGCGTTGTTAGGAGGAGGTGTATGGGTTTGAATACGTTTTTTTCAAATCGTCCCAGAGATGTTCGATGGGATTCAGGTCCGGAGACCTAGCTGGCCAAGCTACCCTCGTAATTCCAACTTCGTCCAAGTATTACATACTGATCCTGGCAACGTGCGATCGCACGTTGTCCTGCATAAAAACGGCATTTTCTCCAAGCCCTGCCATGTTGGGCATAACATGTTCTTCCGGAATCTCCGTAATGTACCTTCGTGCAGTTAGGGACCCATTTTCGATAAAGGGTAATTCTGTGTGGAAGTCGGAAGATATACCTCCCCAAGCCATGACCGAGCCTCCACCAAATGGCATTCTTGGAGCAATGCAGGCTTGTGAAAATCGTTCACCGGTTCTCCTCCAAACTCTTACACGTCCATCGGGTCCAGTTAGATAAAAACGGGATTCATCTGAGAATAACACTTTGCTACAATCGTTAATTCCCCAACGCGCGTATTGTCGAGCAAAAGCTAGTCGTGCAACTCGAGGCACCCGGCGACGTGGCGGTCCTCTAGCCATTACCCGAGAAGATAGTCAAAAAGAACGAAGTCTTCTTCTGACTGTTGCAATACTAAAATTGCGATTTCGTACTTCCTCTAGACGATTTTGATGCATAACCGCTGTTGAGGTCCGGTTTCGTAAAGACTGAAACACAAGGAAACGGTCATCTGGTGCCGTGGTCGTTGTTCTTCGTCCAGAGCCAGGTCGCCTAGTTAGCAAACTTGCCTACTGAAAGTGTTGAAGCACTCATTGAACCGTAGAAAGGCTTACGCCAACAGTTCTTGCGACTTGCCGTTGAGTGTGACCGTCTTCCACAAGTGCAACAATTTGTGCCGTTTCAACAGTCAAAGGCATTTTGGTCAAAAAATAAACACTAATAATGGCACTAATAAACACTAATGGTGGCAATAATAAACGTTTGTCCGTTGCATTTGAACAGAAAGTCGAAGCACAAACGAAACATTTAAAACAAGCGGAGTTACAGGTAGCGTTCATTTCGGGAAGTGTGCACTTTACCGCGAAATTGGTACTATTGGAATTCTTTGTTACAAAGAAAACCGCAACAATTCTCAGAAACATGCATTAGTTTGTATTTGTGTTCTTATTATTTACGATAAAGCTCGTTAAAAAAGAAATATCGGTGATTTTCAAAGTGACCCGGATTTTATGATCGCGAGTGTATATGGCACATGCTGTAATATTGTTATTACCAGACGGGTATTTAAAATATTAGTTATATACAATATTTGGACACCCCTATTATAGAAAATATGAAAAATTACAGCAAATTCCAAAATTATAAAATTCAGTACTTAATGGGTTAATATTGGTTTTCTTCAAAAACTTGCTTCTATTTCTAATTGCAAATCCCTGTTATGTGGGCCTAGGGCTAGGTTATTAATCGTAGTATAATTTTAGATTTACAAAATATTATATTTACAAATATTGTGCTTATAGATTCTCCATTGCTTTTTTTACTATTTTTCTCCAAGTTTCTTGTTCCAGTGCTTTATTTTTTCAATCCGTTAGTTTCACTGTCTTTAAATAGGTATCCCTTTATTCTCTATCCATGTGCTGTTACGTATGACGTTATTTTAGATTCATCATATAATATTCCGATCTCTATGTTTTTTTCCATCGTCTTAGTTCTCATGTCATCAATGAGTGTCTAATCAAATAGAGAAATAAATAAAGATCTTCCAGTGATAGATATTAATACTGTTAGAAGGAAAATCCTAAAATAAAAATCTTATATGCACAAAATTGATCTTTTAAAATTTCACTTTTGCTTTAAGGGGTTACAAAGTCTTGTATTTTAAAAAAATCTTTTTATTTTTTTATTCAATATGAAAGTATGGTACTTTAAGAGTATTCACACCAAATTTGAAGTAAGTTCGAGCAATATTACCGGAGCTATAGAGGTTTGAATATCACGCGGTCGGTATGTGCGCTCTCAGTCTAAAAACTTTAAAAACGCGTTTTTCTCGAAACTTTATTCTTCCGAGCGATAGGCATGATTTTTCGAAATTGAATCGATCAATTTTGCTGAAACTTTGCACAGTTCATCTGGTTCATCACAGTTCAAGGTTTTAAATAACTGTGAATGAATTACATTTTTCCTATTCTCATCGTTTTTAAAACATTTTTTTTTTCATAATAAACAAGAACGAATCGATCGATTGAAAATCCTTTGTTGAATCACCAAACAATAGTATAAATATGATATGTGTAAAGTTTCAGCAAAATCGGTAGATTCGTTCTCGAGAAATCGTGCCTTCTCTTCTTCTTATTGTATCGTCTTCTAACGAAGGTTGGCGATCACTTCTTGAGACGCTTTCCTATCTTTTGCAACGTGAAATATCTGTTCAACACTGAGGTTAGTCCAATCTCTCATAGTCCTCAGCCAATATTTCTTCTTTTTTCCCAATCTCAATCTGATAACCATACTCAATTTATTATTTGTAAACATTGACTTGTATTGTCGCCCTCTCTAACGGTTTATCCTCCAATCTCAGATATATGTTATCAGCAGGGGTTTTCGAGATCACCATGTATGTGGTTTTATCTATATTTATTGTTAGTCCCATTTTCTACTTTCTCTGTTAATGATTTCTATAAGAATTTGTAAATCTTCTATATTTTCTGCCATAATTGCGATATCGTCTGCAAATCTTATGTTATTAATAATGCTCCTTCTAATCCTTACACCTTCAGTTCTTTCCCATAGTGCTTGCTGAAATATTAGTTGGGAGTACATATTAAATAATTGTGGCGACAGCACACATCCCTGTCTGACTCCTCTTTGAACTTCTACTTGGTTTCTCTCCCTATCTTTCACCCTTACGACAGCTGTTTGATTGTAGTATAGATTTTTGATTAAATTAATATCCTTGCTAACCGCCCGGAAAAACAAAGTTTCGAGAAAAACGCGTTTTTAAAGTTTTTAAACGGAGAGCACACGTACTCACCGCGCGGTATTGAAATTTCTGTATTGCTCGAATTTACTTGAAATTTGGTGTAGATACTCTTGAAGTACTATACTTTTATATAGAATAAAAAATAAATAGATTTTTCAAAAATACAAGAACGATGTAACCACTTAAACTGAATTTCGTTCAGATTAAGGGGTTACATAGGTCTTCTCAAATCAAATCCTCAAAATACTGAAGTAAAAATCAAAACATCAAAATAAACGTATTTTTAAATAAAATTGTGGTTATTACCCAATAAAAATAATAAAAATCATTAAAATATCACAAGAAAATATACTGCACGGCTCAAGTTAGGGATATTGCCAATATAATGATAGTGGTATTTCATTCTACAACAATTAAAAATTGTTTAACAGCTACTACTTGACCGATTTTGCCCATCCTTCGCAAATATAGTAACTACAATAAAACTCACATTCTGAAATGTGTTTTAAATGTTTTTATTATTTATTTTAATAATATAAACCATTAACAAACATGCTTACTTTCGGGTTTTTTATTTTGCAATAACTTTTTTGTTTATAAGAATTTTTTAATTTAGAAAATCTTGTTTTAAAGAGCAAGTATTTTCAAGAAAGTCGTCTGTTGAACGTTTTATCTAGAATGCGTTCTTTTTTCACAATATCGAAACGAATGAAAAAAGTCGCTTTTTTGCCTAAATGTCATGACGCAGTAAAAGTTTCGATAACCACGAGATAATACGTCTGTTCTATTGACTTTCCCCAGACATGCCAGTTAAAAAATAGCGCCTAGAAATTTTTAGGTTTTTCAAGTGATTTTTCGTCTTCGTTTCATGGATACTATAACTATAAACAACATAAATTTGATTTAGTTTAATTACTTATTTCTTTGAATAAAAAAAAGTGTTAATTGTTGATGTAGATAAGTGACTTAATTTATACAGTTGTATAATTGTTGTATTATTGTTTATTTAATTTTTAGCTATATCCCTAACTTGTGCCTCGCAGTTTAGTTTCAGAACTGTAAACACAGATAGCAGAGAGCTAACAGGGGCATTTAATACTAAAAATGATGGAGTTGGGCAAGGGCAAACATCGAAATGTTTTCATATCAATAATATAAATAAGTAAATCCAGCTTCCCGAAATGGCCATAAAACCATAGCTACTAATATGTGTCCAGTTGCCCTTCTTCTTTAGGTGCCATCTCCGTCATGGCTATTCTGATCTTATATGCTGCCGCTCTGAATAGTTCGATTGATGTGCATCCGTACCATTCCCTCAAGTTACCTTGAGGGAACCATGAGATTCTTCTCCTTCCTCCACTTCTCTTGCCCTGGATTTTCCCTTGTATAAGTTGCCCTTACAAGAGCTCAATTATAAATGAAAAGTATATAGGCGAACCCATTTTAATTATAATAGGTGGAGAATAAAGAAAAACAATGAGATTGACGAACTAAAACAGAACGTAGATAGGTATAGTAAAGGCAAAACTGGTTTGGCAATTTATAAAGAATGTTTGATCATAGGATTGTGCGAATAATACAAAGACAGAAACTCAAAATAAGAAGGACCGTGGGAAGGCCCGGAAGAGATGTATGGGAGATCTGAAAGCCATAAACAATAGAAAATGTAAAAGGAAAGGGCAGAAAGTGTTTAGCGCCAAGAGAAGATCAATTTTTCGAATAAATTTAATTCCTTATTGTTTAATATATAGAATGTATAAAAAGAATTCAATGAATTTATAAACATGTCAAATTATGTAAATACAAGTCGAAAATTGGTTTCAGCATCACACAACAGTGAATATAATATTTGCTAAAGCTTCTATCAGTGTAATTCTAGTACATCTTTAAAAAAAATATATTTGTTTCTCCGAATCTAATCAACATTACAATATGATAAAAATATGCCCTGTAACGATAAGACTACCAAAAAGAATTGAAGTCTATACCTTGCCTAGCTCAGCATCTCAAGTGTGAGTACGTCTTGTCTTAAACTAGGGATTGAACCTGAGCTCTTAGCTGATTGCAAATAAAACAAATTTTAACCAAACATATTTATTAAAAAAAATAAGAAACAATAATCAACCCTGCCAAAGCTTAGCAATAAACTAGTCAGGACGATACTTATGGCTTCGATGAGATGCTTGTGTGTCCTCCCAATTAAATGTTATATCCTCCGGAGAGCTGCAGTAACATGTGGATGTAGCCTCGTGATTAAGTGGTTAAGTAATTCTTCAATATGGTCAATAAGTTTGCCAATAAATTCTTCAATATGGTCAATAAAGCCGCCAATAAAATTTGAATGTTGTCAATAAACTAAAAATACAACAACTGGTATTAGAGACATATCAAAAGGGGCTTAACTTGCTTGCCATTTTACAAAATTACAATTAAACAAATAGCGAATGGCAAGGATAAAATGAAATATAATTAAAATTACTTAGTTAAATTCTGTTAAAAAGTCCTACATGCATATAATTAAGAACAAATCATAATCAAGAAACGTGGTTTCGAAAGAAGTAAGGTTATGAATATTGAGAATGCTGTCAGAATTATAGAATAAAGATTATGATGAAAGTACTTATCCCCAAGAGAATTTTGTAGACCATAAAATGAATCTTATAATAATGTTTGCCTTCTTTTATAAATTTCAAAAAGGCAAAAAATTATATTCCCACTACGTTAGAAAAGTTGACTGACAGAAAGTAGGGAGACTAAAAATAAAGTTAGCACAGATGTCATAGGATGTTCCTATATCATAGAATTAGCTTTTCTGTCAACACAGAACAGAATATTTTAGTCTACCGGACAGAAAGAGAGAGGCCGAATATTTATTCTACGGGACTCCAAGAGAGAGAAAAGAAAGACAGGGGGAAGAAAAGAAAAACAGAGGGCGCCAACTACTTTTTAAATAAAAAAAAATAGTAAAAACTAAATTGGAGATAAAGAAATTATTAAATTAATAAAGAAATTAAAATAAAATAATTATTTAAATATAAATTAATAAAGATGTGACGTTTATAACGTTACAGCCCTAAAGAAAAAAGATGCTCTTATGCCATATTCTGTGCATAAAATGAGCTTACTAAGAGTACAGAAAAAAATGCCAGTGCCAAAAAGGAAAATAGCGTCAGATGTTGAAAAGCAGTAGATATAAAGGGTGATTCATTTAGAGGTACTTTTTTCAACAAGAAAAAACAATGAAAAAAATTAATTTTTATTTGAAAATATTTATTATCATACAAAAGAACCTTCTTTACAATTACTTCTTAAAGATAATTTCTTTTAAATGTTGGCCATGACTACGATTAAGTTGGTTCATCCTGAAGTTCCAATTCTCGATGACTCGTTCCAGCATTCGATTGGTATTTCACCAATGACTCGAGTAATATTGGCCTTCAATGCCTCAATCGTATCTGGTTTATTTATGTAGACTTTGGGCTTTAGGTAGCTCCAAAAAAAAGAATCTAGAGGTGAGATGTTACAGGATCTAGATTGGTCCAAAGCATGAAATAGTTCACCGAATCGTTCTCGCAGTAAAGCTATGCTTTCACGGGCTGTATGGCAAGTGGCGCCATTTTTTTGGAACCAAATGTCGCCGAGACCACCAGCTTCATATTCGTGTACCAAATAGTCCGTAATCATGGCACGATAACGGTATCCATTCACATTAACATTCTGGCCGGCCTCTGTTTTAAAGAAATATGGACCAACGATTCCACAGTCCATAAACCACACCAAACAGTTGTTTTTTCAGGGTATAATGGCAACTTTTGAACATATTTGGGTTGTTCATCACCACAAATTCAGGAATTTTGTTTATTAACGTACCCATTAAGCCAAAAATGGGCCTCATTTGAACAGAAAATTTTTCTCGAAAACAGTGAATTTTCTGAAAGCTTATCCAGAACTCATCGACTGAAACGGTGACGACTCGGAATGTCGTCGGTCGGCTTCAGCTCTTGCACTAATTGAATTTTGTATGATTTTAAACCAAGATCCTTACCTAAAATACGCCAAGTTATTGCATATGACAAGCCAAACTGTTGAGAATGGCGACAAATCGATTCTTCATTATTTTCTAGTACACTATCCGTTACCACCGCTATATTTTTTTCAGTACGTTCTGAATGTGGTCTATTTGGTCGCGTGTTATCCAATAATGAAAACTGGGTTTCAAACTTACTAATCGTAAAGCGAATTGTACGTTTGGACCATAAATTGCTCTAAGCCCACGAAACACATTCCTCATAGAACTCCCATTTTCAAAATATAACTTAATATCTTTTAGACGCTGTGTCGGGCTAAGTCTTTCCATCTTAAAATGCCAAACAATACTGAATAAAAGCGAAATGTAAGTTTGACATTAATCATGCACGATCTCCAATCAAATCCCCACCAAAAAAAGTACCTCCAAATGAATCACGCTTTATTTTTTAATTTTTGTTTACAAAAGTATTCATATATTTGTATTATTTAAAATCAAAATATTATTGTGTTATTTGGAAGGTGGCATTAAGCATTTTTTATAAATTAATAAATTTATTTTTTTATTGTCGGCGATATTTATTTTTACATAATTTTAAAAAGTTGTACAACGTTTATAATATTAACTACTTATTCATTTTTACGTGAATAAAAACGGGTTTAGTTTAAAAGAGCTAATTGTCTTTTCTAGATATGTTTTGTTTGTGAATATAGGTTAAATACAGTTTGCGATAAGATATAACCTTGCCTTACTGACAAATGTTTATAATTAACTCTTTCTTTTGCTACTTTTAATTTTAGTTAAACGGTTGCTTGAGCGTTGTACAATAGCTTAGTAATTATTTTGTTTGCAACGAGATTATGCTGTTGCTAAAAGTCTTCATATATTATTACCTTATAGATGTTTCCAAATGTACTCGTATGATTCCTTGTCATCTGTTGTTTCATGGTCGATTATATTAAAGCGAATATTCTCTTCTTTTTGATCTCTCTCAGCTTTTCTCTTTTTAGGGGTCGCTGTACCTTACTTTTCGTCGCCAGTTATTTCTGTTCCATCTTCATTTCGGTTTTTATCTACCTCTTCTTTCCTTAACTTTTAACAGCTTTATCCTTCGTCCCAGATAGTTTTCATCTCTACTTCTGACTTGACCAAACCATTGCAGTCTTTGTTCTTGAATCTTTTTTGAGACTGTAGTCACCCTGGCTCTTTCTCTAATCAAGTCGTTTCTGACCCTGTCCCTTCTAGTCTTACCCAACGTCCACCTTAACATTTTCATTTCAGGTACCTCCATCTTCTTTTCCTGGATCTTCTTAACAGGCCACACTTCACCGTCGTACACCAACGCAGGTCTCACCACACTCTTGTACATCTTTTCTTTCAGCCCTTCCCCGATTTTTCGATCACAAAGTACCCCAGTCATTCGCTTCCGTTAAATCAACCAGCCTGTATCCTCTTAGCAATTTCTCAATCTAGTGTCCAATTTTCCTTTATATAGGAGCCAAGGTATTTAAATTCTCCTACTCGTTCTAGCTTTTCTCTAAGCAATTCTACGTCTCCAACCATTCCTCTTCCTCTCAAGCACATATACTTCGGTTTCGACCTGCTAACCTTAAGTCCTCCCTCTTCAATACCTTTACTAGTCATGCTTCCGACGTTAAGAGTTGCAACTCTCAGGACTAGCCTCTTTGATCACTTTAGTTCTTCAAGGGGTAGCCCTAGCTCACTTTTCGCAGGGGTCAGGCGAAGCCGCTACTGCTCGTCGCTTACGGATAATGCCCTAGCCTCCAAACTATTTTCCACGTTCCTTCTTTCCGTGGTCCTTTAGCAAGGTTTTTACTGCCGGATACCCTTCCTGACGCAAACCCTTCTTTATTCGGGCTTGGGACCGGTACTGATAGTTACAGGGTTACTTAATTAACCAAGCAACCACCAGAGGCGGAGTTATATTACTTCTCTACTGGCGTTATATTACTTTTTCTCTATAGTAAAATGCTGAGGCGAGCGTCACGGAAGTAGCGTCACAAAACGCCAATAATTGAAATAGTCCATTTACGTGACGAGAAGAGTCCGTTATACAACGTGTAAACTTTTTCAATTTCATTAAAATCTATAAGAAATCTATTATTTAAATTTTAAAAATACAGTAAACATGGTATGAAGCACTAGTCTACAGTATCGCCTACTGTACCACTTTTTTTTTAGTCTTTAAAATTCGGCTTGCAAGATTTCCACTAAATATTCTCCATACATATGATGTTAAATGAAAGCTTAAAACATTGTAAGAAATCATTTATAAACTTTTTGAGATATCTATGTAGATAAATTGTGAATTGCGATTTGCGAATACAATTGATCATAACCTTAGAAAGTTCCCATATATATCGTTCAAATTATATTGTGAGTATCGGAAAAATAAGCTTAATCTAAATTTGAATGTACAGGGCCCCATTTACAACACGGATTTTTGGTTCACCCTGGTAATATATTATACCTTGTAAATACGAAAATAATTTTTGTGATGACTATGATGGATTTTTGTGATGAAATTTCAAGGGGAAACGACCTTGATAATTTTACTTCATTGATAATCACTATATATACTATATATATATATATATATATATATATATATATATATATATATATATATATATATATATATCACTATGTATACAATATATACAACAGAACAAAATATATTTCAAGAAAAAAAGACGAATTATATAGTGATATATATATATATATATATATATATATATATATATATATATATATATATATATATATATATATATATATATATATATATATATATCACTATGTATACAATATATACAACAGAACAAAATATATTTCAAGAAAAAAAGACGAATTATGTCATTAAAGAAATTCGACGACTCGAAATTGATATAAGTAATTGATTGTATGCAAAGAAGTTAGATGACCAGATTTAGGCCACTATGAAATCGATAGTTAAATCATACGGTATTCTTCTGCAGATATATATCTATAAAAAACAAGAACGGGGTAGCTATAATAGTAAATAATGAAGTTAACAACTGTGTACTTGGTTTCGTGGGAATATCAGAGAGAGTCAAGTAGTCGAAATTAATGCCACACCATTTAAGATGAATATTATTTATAAAGTAGAAAAAAATTCTATGAACAACTAAAGGAAGCTCTAAAGCAAACCAAAAAGCAGGAAGTTAGTTAGTCCTGCTCAGAGACTTTAACGCTAAAGTAGACAAAGAAGTTGTTGAAAATACTTAAGGTCAACTTGAATGAGAATAGGAAATTATAGAGAAAATTGACTTATACAGTTCTGTCTAGAAATATACAATGTCATAATTCTCCCAGTTACCACCTTCTTCTTCCAGTTACCGCCTCCAGCTGACTGTCCTCAAAAGTTATAAACCAGATTGGCTATATCCCTCATAAATATATGATTTCAAAATTCATTATTGTTAAAGTCAGTAAAAGAATAATCCAAAAACGACGGTACATCCAGAGGTTAAAATATATTATTAGAAAAGAAGAAATCAAAGAAGAATTTATCAAATTAAACAACACAGTCAGGGGTATTAATCAAGAAAACAAAGTGTGGATAGTAAGTGAAATAAAATAAAAAATGTAGTTAGTTAAGTAGCAGATCGTAAATTGAAAGAAAAAAAGAATAAACAGCCAATCTTCGATGACAGAAGAAATATAAGAAATCATGAAAGAAAATACAGAAACAAAAATAAAAGGCGGTACAAAGAAATAAATAGAATCATGCACAAAAAGAGCAAAGCAACAAAAGAGTTGCTGATTTTCAATTTTACTTGTCATTTAAAGACAATTAGTCCATTGAAAAGTTACGCAATTTTATTTTTTTGATGCGTTGGGGGGTAAGAATAAGCTTAAGTTTAAGCTTGTGCGGTAGCCACGCTGGTCGGTCCCCCAGCTGCCATCTTAGAAACAGGGGTGCAAAGTGTTTTCATGTAGTATCTCGTAAACTAGCACCCCTACAGAAAATTTTGTTAAAAATTATTTATAGCAAATTAAATTACCTACAACTTGATATCCATTACTTTTAATCATAAAATGAAAAAGAAAAAAGTTATAAACAAAAATAAGTAAAAATGTTTGAACAATTTTTTTTCTTGTAATTTTATAGTAAATGACATAAAAAATATTATTATAGAGGGTCACTGTGGGTAAGTCATCTTCAAATTCTTCGAATTTTTCGAATAATTTTGATATTTCCATGATGTTACTACAGGTTTCACCAGAACAATTAAGGCACAATGCAGAGCATTTGAGGCCTGATTTTCGGCAACCACACATACTTCCACAGTTCCCTTGCATCTGCAGAAAATTAATTTCAGAAGTTTGGGGGTGTAAGAGTTGTGAAAGTTGTAATTGGTATCAAATTTTTTCATGCTATTTCCAGCCCCAATTTTCAGGATCGCTGTGTTTCCTGGTGATAAACTCTAACACTGTGGAAACGAGCTGCATCTTATGTTGGCGGAAGCGATGATACGATAAATGTATTTTTGATCACTGTCTTGGCGAATCGTTTGTATCTCATGCTGTCAAAGAATCATCTTTATTCCCACCATATAAAGAGACGAAAAAACGTTCGCCAACGACAGTGAGCGAAGATGGCCCAGCTTTCTCACTGAGACATATTGCTGTTCCGCTGGTTAACCCCGGATGCTTCTGTAAAATGTTGGTGAATATAAGTTTGCCGATCTTTTAAGCTGCCAATGTTGTATCGCATCCTAAAAAAACATGGAGAAATAGCAAATTCTCTGCAATGACGTTGCCATATATAAAACATAAAGATACTTGATGCGACTTACACCCTTTTGAAGGTTTAAAAAAAGTGGACTCTTTGGACACACAACACTGGACTTCTTCTTTCCTAACGCCGTAAGCAGGACAAGAATGCCAATGTCCTCAGCTAAAACAATCACAGAATCATAGGATTGGAATGCAGCAAGTGCAGAACGGATAATGACTGTATCTGCATCAGATTCAGCCTGGTACACTAAAACTCATTTCTGATAGAACAGTTTTGAGAAGATCTATTAAGTTTGTTATGTTCTTTTTTACTAACAAAAAAATTATCTTGGGATAATGTTGTTACAGTGCTCTTATTAAAATTTATATCTGTCGATTGGTGCTTTTTGGTGCGACTTAAGCGCACGATGTGGGGTAAGTTTTGTGGTGGCGGAACGAGTCGATAATAAATTAATAATATTATAAAAATGTTAAAAGAAATTATAAAGTAATTTAAATGATACGATGAATGAATGAAAAAAAAATATAATAGAAATGTCGTATTCTTACGAGTAATCAAAAAACTGGTCAACTTCGGAGCGCCGTAAAACCCAGAACAATTAACGAAATTATACAAATTGCAGTGAAAATTATTCTTTGAAAAATCGTCTATAATATTATTTTGATGTTATTTTATTGTAAAATGACTATAAAAAAGTTATAAGGCCCAAAAAAAATTTTTGTTCAAAATTTTTTAGTTATTTTTGTTAACAACTTTTTTATTTTACGTTTTACCATAAAAAGTAATTTAAATAGAGTTGTAGACAATTTATGTTGGTACAAACAATATTGGACATAATTTTCTGCATGGTTGTTAGTTTACGAGATACAGCGCGAAAAACCCTTTGCACCCCTTTTTCCGAGATGGTGGCCGGAGGACAAGGGTGGCGACCCCACAAACTTGAACTTAAGCGCATACTTACCCTCCCAACAAATCAAATAAAATATAAAATTGCGTCTATTTTCTTCTAAGAAATGCACGCTAAGGCCTAAAAAATGTAACATTTCAATGGACTAAATACAAATTGAAAATAGTTAATCTAAAATATTTCTGAAAATTTTAAACAAACTGCTGTTTAAAAAAGACATAACGATATAACAACGTCTCTTTATAATTGTCATATATTAAATTTTGTGGTGTTAATTTTTTTGTTATTTTGAAAAGATTACTATGTTAGTTAGTTAGTTGTTAGTTGTATGTTATACAACTATGTTATGATAGCTATTATCACATGATATGTGCAGGAGTACTCCAGAGCTACTGGGCCCATATTTGTACCAGATCTAAATAGTTGATTTCCCAACAACCAACCTATCTACGAACGAACCTATCTCCCTTGGTTGATTATAATGTGATATTAGAGTTATACAAAAATCCTTTAGAAGCAATCGAAAACTTCAATATCACCTAAATTTGCTTAAAAACAAGTTTAAAAAGTATACAATTAAGATAAACACTGCAAATATGCCGTATATCCACAAGTTACAATAAATAATTAACTTATCTCAGTACAGAATAAAGTTAATTACATAGTTCTTCAAGTTGGATAAAAGTTGATATGAAGAGCGTACATCAGGGAAAAACAGGAGCTAAAAATTAAAACTAAGCAAATGAATTGGCTCATTGGCAGAAAATCTCAATTATCACTAAGGAACAAATTAAGAATATACAAAACCATACTGAAACCAATCTATACCTGTAGAATAGACTTGTAAGGATTCACAAAACGAGCAAATACCACAACTCTACAAACATGTTCGCTTTGTATCGTCAATGGTAAGAAAACGAAAATGTAGATTAATAATAGATAGTTTAATAAAAAAAAAGCAATAGAATACAACTGAAATTATAATCTAAACGTGAAAACGAAAAAAATGCACAATCTTTGTAAACTCAATTTGTAACAAGTTATTATGAATATTTGAAATAAAAATGGGACAATCAACAACATTTGCTATGCTATGAAAACAAATAACTAACTTCAACTCGGCACAGTTGGCTTTTATCGTAAATACCAATGATTTGTTTATAAATTAATCTTATCAATTGTTCGAAGTAGTTGAAATTTGATTATAACTGTATAATCGTTTTGTTTACTGTTTTCTATTTTAACAATACATTGTATTTTCTGTTAAATGAAAATGAATTGATCACGTCAAATTTTTTTAGGGAAATCGAGCTGAATAATTGCTTTAATGAGTTTTGTTTCTGTACATCTATGTTACATTGTGAAAGCCTTTTATACCGAACATTATTAGTTAAAAACTTAAAATAAATCAACAAATCAATCAAGAACATTTTTTTATTAAAGATATATATTGGCTAAAATGTCAATTTCCAGAAAAATATACCGATACAACGAAGTATCCGAAGTACCCTATGGCGAATTAAACACAAACCAACTTATTTTAACCTGCAGATTACTACTAATTTATACGTGACCAAATACAATGGAGACACAGTTCACTATCTTAAAATAACAGAAAGCTTCTTGGTTCCACATTAACCTAAAGTATAAGTTTGAAGATTTGGGAAGATTGTAGAAACAAATAGTCTACAAGCACATGGGAGATTTTTAAGGGTCATTTGACCCAGCATGAATCACATATAAAACAATATATAATATGTAATAACAACTTTAGAAACTATGCCGTCAATTCTTATGGGTTTATGGGTACAGGTGAGTCACAGGTAGGATAAACTTACCACTCAAGGTGGAGGAGGGGGGTTGGGGGTACTTTTTTGCTAAACATTCTTGTACGGCATTTGTAACTTAGGTAGTTAATACAAAAATATAACCTGCGACCTAATGCCGTACAAAAATATTGGTACCAGGGCCAGGGGAAAATTTTTTAGTTTTGGAAAACTTTTTCCCCATTTTTGTTAATTTGACACAGTTCGGCATTCATACACAAAGTTTCGAATCAGTATAGGGATTAATTTTTTACAACGCCGTACATTTTGGCTGGGACAAGGGTGAGAAATCCAAGACGCAACCCTTAATTTGAACTCCCATGCTTTGAGTACCGATAAAAATTGATGGCATAGTTTCCAAAGTTGTTATTACATATTGTAGTATTTATTTATATGTGATTCATGTTGTGTCAAATGACCCATTAAAACTATTCCATGGGTCTGTAGTCTAAAAAGTTTGGGAAGGCTTCAGAGTTGGTCCAAAATTTTACACCAGTATAATAATTGTTTGAAGGATGTATTTCAATAGGTTTACCCGAGTTTATCACTAAGAAAAGCAAGAAGTGTGCTTGTTGCTCGTAAATAGCAAAAGAAATTAGATGAATATTATTATATATAAATGAATAGATAAATTAGATTTTATTGGTTTACTTATTTTCTTCAATTAACACCTAGTCAAAAAGAACTAGTGGGAGGAACAAAATCATAGGTTCCTTTAGTAAATAATCACAGTTGCGGTAAGAAATATAGTAGAAAGCTCAGATTTGTAGGTTCTGGTAGTTTTGGTTGCAGATACTCTTCGGACCTCTGCGAAAGCTTTAGTTTTTTCAGTGACAGAATATTGTGCACAAGTATAGCTAAATCGTTATAAACAAGATGGAATTAGACTAATATCCAGATCCACCCCAACTCAAGGCTTCATCGGATCAAATCTGCCCCGGCCCACCTAGGCGAGGCTTAATCGCATACGTACGGTACGGTTTTATCGTATAATAATTCGCTTCATAGTAATATTGACTTTACAATAGAAACAGAACAAAATCAATCCATAAATTGTTTAGATTTAAAAATTATCAGACTTAAACACAAACATGACTTCTCCATATTTCATAAACCTACCCATACTATGTTACATCATAGTATGTTACATAGATTAACAGAAATTCCGATGTTAAAATACAATTTTGAGACAGAATTAAATATCAATAAGCAAATAGCAGTAAACAATGGATACAACGAACAGACAATTAATAAAATGTTAAATCAAAAACTACACAAGAAAGCCCTGAAATTAGTATTTTCACCACCAAAGAAAAAACCTAGTACCTTCTGCTCGATTACGTATACAGGCAAAATATCAACAAAAATAGCCAAACACATAAAAAAGACTTAAATGTGGCGACTGTCCAAAAACTTACATCGGTCAAACTGGTAGAAATTTTAATAAACGATTAGCAGAACATAAAAGGGCTTTCAATAATAGAAAAATTTCACCTTCTAGATCATAATCATTCTTTTAATGACGAATTTAAAATTCTTCACATTCAAAATAAAGGCCTAAAGCTATCTTTGTTAAATTCTATGGAAATCAACAAATTAAAAAAACTCAGATATAATTCTGAATGATCAACTTGAGACAAACAGTTCTCCCCTCCTTAACCTATTTCATTAGAGACTATAAAGTGTAAACGCATGTCAAAAATAGATCACTTGAGAAAGACAATCAGCCGAAAAAGCTGTAGTGATACGAATTTAAAATAAATTTTGTGGAAGTTTTGAAAACAAAGTTTTCAGTGTTTCATTGTTACATAAAATGAATTTCCATCTCAAGTAACGGTCGAATCCATCAATTACTATTGCTTTAGTTTTCTGAGATGAGATTGTCATATTAAATTCTTTTGCTCTTATGTTAAATCTGTGGACCAGTCTTTGCAGACTATCTTTATCTTGCGCTATCAATATTGCGTCATCTGCGTAACAGAGTATTTTGATTTCTTTGTTTCCCATTCTGTATCCTCGTCCTTTGTTAACGGTTTTGATGATTTCATCGATGATCAAATTGAAGGGCTCAATGAATCCCCTAGTCTTATTTCGCTACCTATTTCTATAGGTTCTGTAAGTTGTCCATCTATTCTGACTTCCATCTTGTTGTTTTGGTAGATGTTATCGACAGTTTTTATAATATTTAGGGGAAGTTCTCTATTATACAGAAGATGGATTACATCTTTGAGTCTTATTGTCAAACGCTTTGTTTAGGTCAATCAGACACAGACATGCTGGTCTATTATACTCTAGTAATTTCTTAGTAATTTGCTTTATAACGAATATTGCATCTGTACACTATTCCACTATGAAAACCCTGTTATTCATCTGCTAAACTTATCCTCTGATTTATTAACTTATAAAATTTTATTTGTAAGTTTTAGCGTAGTATTTAACAAGTTTATACCTCTGTAGTTTTCTGGCTGTTTTTTATTTCCTTTTTTGAATAGTAGAATTAGTTCGCTCGTTCTCCATTCTTCCGGTATTTTATTGTGTTTTATAATTTTATCAATTAATGTTTGTTCTGTACATTTATATTAGGTTCTTCATTTGTGGTAATTTCTTTTGTTTCCGGTTCCAGCGTCGTTTGTTCCTTTACCTTCGTTCTTTGACCTTTTATGAAGCGCCATATTTCCTTTTGCAGACCGTAAAAATCATGTTCCATTTCTTTCGAAAAGCGTTCCCAGTGATCATTTTTTATTTTTCTACAAGTGCATGTGTTTCGTTTCTAATTGTCTTGTAATTATGGTATGCCTCTTGTGTTTTGGTTGACATGTATTTCAGGTAAGCTTTCTTCTTTCCTTTACATTTTTCCTTCACTTCTGTACAAAACCATGGAGTTATTCGCCTTGGGAACGATTTATTTTTATTTATTTCTTTTACCAAGAACTTTCCTGGCCGAGGCTAAGATATTTAAGATATTAGACTTAATTTTTGCCCAGCTTTCTTCGATTCCATCACTTTCGGTGACATATGTATTTCTGCTTTTTTCGGTTATTCTTTTTTGGAATAGGTATCTTGTGGAGTCATCCTGTAAGCTTTCGACTTTTATCTTTGTGGTGTATTCTGGTGTTTTGTTATTACATATATGTCTTTCATTCGGATTTTGCACAATACCAATTTATGATCGCTTCCTATTTATGCTGATGTTAGTGGTCTTACATTCAAAATTTGAGAGGACTGATCTTTGTGCTCTACTGTTTTCAAAAGTGTATTTGTATTGTTCTTTGTGAAGGAAAAATGTATTATTAATATGTATCTCGTTTATGTTGCAGAGGTCCGTCAGAAGATCTCCGTTTTCATTTCTGATATTTTCGTTATATCGCTGTTTTATTCCTGGAACTACACCATTGCCAACACGGGCGTTAAAATCACCCATAATGATTATATATTCATCATTTGCGGTCTCGTTTATTACGGTCTGAAGGTGTTCGTAGAAGTTTTTCCTTGTGGTGGTATATCTGTTGTTCTCTGGTGCATATATTGCTATCACATTCAGAGGTTTAACATCCAGTTTAATTTTTACACTTACTATTCTTTCAGAGGTATATTAACATTCTTGTACTGGGTGTAAAAATTTTTTGTGTACTAATAGGGCGACCCCTTCTTTGGCTCTGGTTTCTTTCGCAACGCCACTGGAAATCATCAGATAGTCATCTAGCATAATTTGACCCTTTTCTTTTTTCTTTGTCTCTTGTAGTGCACATATGTCTATATTTTTTCTACAAGCTCTTTTGTAATTTCCTGCTCTCTTGTGTTTAGAGACTTTACGTTCCAAGTACTGATGCAAAGTATATTTCTCGTTTTCCATAAATTCGTTGTCCTCTTTCTCGCATTAGTCGTCGTAATGAAATCATTCGTGTTCCGAGGCATAATCCTGTTTCTATGAGCTGTATGGTTTTAAAGTCCATCATTAGGGTGCTAACCTGGCTGTAGACCCCCTCCTCCTTCATCCGGGCTTGGGACCGTCAACAGTTCTGTCGAGCTACTCGATCCACCCAACAAAACTGCAGGCAGAGTTAAATTATTTGTTGGAGGAGGCAATATTTAAGGGGAATTCGAAAACTGAGGAGAGAAAGCAAAAATATTTTTTATTTAGATGAAACATGGATAAATGAAGGGCATTTTGTAAAAAAAGTTTGATAAGTTAAACTGGTCACAAATGCTCGTCAGGCATTTATAAAAGGTTTGTTTAGGGGCATAAAATTTTCAAATAGTTAAGTTCGCCATTTAATTATCACTCATATTAGAGGAGATAAAGGATTTGCTGATGGAGGCTTGCTAGATTTTATTTCAAATTCTACGAACGACTGAAGAATGAAGAAATGACTGTTAATGTTTTTGAGGAATCTTACTTCATATCAAAAATTTCATCTGAAATTCTGGAAACTCGATATGTTAATAGAGGAAACAATGGAACCAATTATTATTTCTGTGGAAAATGAAAAAACTGATGATGATGATGATGCCTCCTTATCGGGAAAAGACAAATTATGTTTTAGGTATTTAATTATATATTTATATTATTAATTATAAATTTATATATGATGCTAGTACCCAAAATATATTTATTATTAAATTGTAAGGAAATGTCCTTATTTTTATAAAAATTAACATGGGTACGTAATATTGACATTTTAGTTGTTTTATATTAAAGTAATTTTATGTTCTCCGTCACTGAGACGTTCAGTTATTGCTTAATCCCTTAGGGTTTGCTCATTTGCATTTTGCCATGAATTGTATATGAGGGTTGGTCATATTAAAGTCGCGTGAAAATTCAGATAAGAAGGTATCAATTATTACATTTTTTCTACATTGACCAACCCTATATTTAGACCTTTTGCTCTAAAATTTGTACTATCAATCATTTTCAAATATACTATAGTTGCAGGCTTTAGAATCGCATCAAATATATCCGGGACGAGGTGCGAGACAAAAAACAGATTGATGATTTCCAAATGTTGGCAAATCGAGGCATTCACTGATTACCATTGAAAACACCTCAATAAAAGAACAGTTAAAAAAGAATTTATGAAATCAAAGAAAAAAACATTCCCACAGAAATAAAGCCAATAAAGAAGATTTTTCGATCTTGTGAGATTCTTCATAAAGTGGACAAAGTATCGCCTTAGAAAAAATTTAAATAAAAAAAAAAACTTCAAATTTTTAATTTGAATTTTCATTTTCTTTATGTTAAACTTTTATATATACTTTTAAAACATTTCGTTTATAATTCAAAAATGGTAAAATTTAATGAGTATGCAATTATTAAAAGTATGTGCTAAAACTGTTTACGAAGGTATTTGTTTGTTATGACAATTATTTTTTGTTTTTTTGCTTTTATCGACTAGCAATACTAAGTAGTAGTCTAGTTTTGATAGCGCAATAATAAAAACTACAGAAACAAAAACAAACAAGAAATCTTGAAGTCGGCAAAATTATACTACGAATACCCTGTTTAATATTTCAGAAGGATTTTCATTGCCTTTTATGTCATTAAAAACCCTCTTCAATATTTTACGGGTATTGAGTAACGTTCTTTAAACTTACAGAGGAATGTAATTAATCTGAGTGCGTGTATTTGTAATATGTTTTCTTAACATATACTGTCTTTTGGTCTTCTATTCTTCATCTGTGTGTGTATTTGGCTTTATTCTTTATTCAAGAAGGCCTTCATAAGAAACGCAAGGCGTTTTTAAAGCCAAGTAGTTTTTATTCCTGGACTATATCTAGACTAAAGTAACGAGTCTCAGCGGTATGTATACTTAAAAGTTCTTCTTTTGTGTTGAGTGTGTAAAATCTTTTAAATACCCTACCAGTTGAGTTTTCCTAAAGGGATAGCTGGCGTGTGTTGGATTTAGAATAAAAGGATACACCCCAGTGCATTTCCCCTCTTAGTATTCGTATCCTCGGGTGCGTCCATGATGCTCAGCCTACCAACTAAAACCATCCTCAGACACACATGCGCAGCTAGTCTTGTTTAGACCATCCTAAAATACGCGCGCGGCTTTTTCTCTTCTCCTATTTCTACCCTTTAGCGCTTAAGGCTGCTGTCGTTTCCTTTTAGGATATCTTTCCTTTTTAATATTCTACTTATTGCACCCAAGAGTTCTTTGTATTCATTTACTCTAAGCTTCCATTACCTCTTCCATTGTAAAGCCATTTGTTGGAGCCTCTGTAGTTGTTATTTGGAAAACTTCCTCCACTCTTTTCGGGAACAGTGTTTTCGCTAGTTTTCTTTTGCGGCTGTATTCTATCTCAAAGAAGGTGTACTCTTCAAATCTTGCTGCCATCTTATAAGCGTCCCCCAGATGTTCTCTTTCAGGCTTTCTATTAGTTCTTTCAAACACCTTCTCTTCATCATCATAAGTGGCTCGACAATCCGTTGTGGATCTTGGCCTGCTCACAAAGAAGTCGCCACACTTGTCGATTCTTGGTAACTTCCCTCCATCTCCTGACCCTTAGAATCTGTAGGCTTCTTCCACATTATCAATCTACCTCCTTCGTGGTCGTCCTCTACTTCTTGTGCCCTCTGGTTTTGAAAATGTTAATCTCTTCGTGTGTTCGTGATCAAACATCCTAGCAATGTGTCAGCCCATGTATTTTTTTCTACTTTAACGAATTTCACAATATCTGGATCGGTGTATAACTGACATAGTTCAAAGTTGTAGCTTCGACGCCATAGCCCACTTTTATTTACGGCCCCAAAAATCTTTATAAGAATTTTTCTCTCAAAAATACCAAGAAGTCTTTCATCATTTTGAGATGAGGTCCACGTTTCAGCCCTATATATCAAAACCGGTCTTATTAAGGTCTTGTATATATTGAGCTTTACTGCACATTTTATATTTTTATTTTTTAAATGTTTCTGGAGACCGTAAACAGTTCTGTTTGCTATTGCTATGCGTTTTTTTTATTTCGTCGCTTGTCATGTTTGTTGCGTTTACTAGCGATCCAAGATATGTGAATTCTTTGACTTGCTCGAAGGTATGGTTGTTAATTTGAATTATCTGTTGGATATTTCGGGGGTTTTTAGAAACCAACATATATTTAGTTTTTTGCCCACTATAACTATATCGTCAGCAAATGCGAGAATTGGCGTCGATCTAATAAAAATAGTTCCATTCACTCTATTTAATATTTAATTGTGTGGTTGCCTTTTCTAAAGGAAATATTAAAGAGACACGCCAGCGCGTCACCCTGTCTTAGACCATTATTATTGTCAAAGAATGTAGAGTTTTTTCCTTCAATTATAACGCATGAGCTTAGGTTTTGCATTGTTAGTTGGGCCAACTTAACTAACTTAGGTGGGATACCAAAGTCTATCATTGCATTATATAATGCAGTTCTTTTAACACTGTCATAGGCTTCTTTGAAGTCGACTAAGAGATTGTGTGTATCGATGTTATATTCTAGTCACTCTTCTAGAATCTGCCTATATGTTTGAATTTGATGAGTAGTTGACTTTCCAGCAGGAAATCCGCATTGATACTGACCAACAATATCCTTTGTAAAATGTTTAAGTCTTTCAGACAATACATTGCCGAAGATTTTATATGCATATACTAACAGAGTAATGCCTCTATAGTTCTTACACTCCAGTTGATCACCCTTTTTATGCAACGGACATATTATTCCCTTTAGCTACTCTTCTGGTACCAATTCATTCTGCCATATAAGTACTATTAGTTTATGGATTGCTGCAAAAAGTTGATCATCGCCTTTTTTTATACATTTCCGAACAGATTTCATCGTTTCCTGGGACTTTATTGTCTTTGAGTTTTAGAATGGCATTTGACACTTCTTCTCTTGTTGAGTCTTCACTGTGTAGTTGACGTTGTAGATTTTGTTTATTGTCTATGTTTTAACCTCCTTCAATATCGTTTATATTTAGATGTTCGCTGAAATGTTGTGCCCATCTATTAAGAACTGTGGTTTTGTCATGTAGAATTTCACCGTTAGTGTCTTTACAAATTTTTAATCGTGGTTTAAATTCTCGACGGCTATTATTTAAGAATTTGTAGTATTTCCTTGTTTCATTTTTATCGAATAAACTTTATATCTCATTGAGTGTTCTGTTCGTATTCCCTCTTTTAACGTAGATGGATAGTTACGTTTTTTCTCTCTTCTAAGACGTCTATACTTTTCTCTTTTTCTCCGTGTAGAACCTGCGTTTAGTATGCTCCGTTCTTTCTACTTGTGGCCATTTCGCACTCATGATCAAACCAATGATTTCCTTTTTCTTACTTGGTTTTGCCCAATATTTCAACCGATTTCTGTAACACAATATCTCGTATATTTGTCCGTAGTTGGTTTTTGTCTTCTTCTTTTAAGTTTTCTGTCCTTATTTGATCTTCTATTTGCTGTCTGTATACATTTGCAATGTCGGGATCTTTTAGTTTATTAATGTCGATTTTTTCTCTCCTTTTCACGATCTCCTTTTTTAAATTGGACATTCTCTCTTTAAATTGTGCTTTAACTAAATAGTGATCACTATGTTTGCTCCTCTAAAAGACCTCACATCTAATAAGTTAGAGCAGTGTCTTACATCGATGAAAATATGATCTATTTAGTTTCATTATCAGGTGATTTCCAAGTTCCCTTATGTATATCTTTATGGGGAAATCATGTCCCAGCTATTACCATGTTCTTAGACATCGCAAAGTTTAAGATTCTGAGACTGTTATCATTAGAGTCTACATGTAGGCTCTCTTTTTCGATGGTGGGCGAAAATATATTCTCTCTTGCGACTTTGGCATTAAAGTTTCCTGCTATTATTTTGATGTCATTTTTTGGGCACTCATCATACTCTCGGTGTAGTGCCTCATAAAACATGTCTTTTTCATCATACTCTTTTTCTTTATCTTTATCTTTCTTTTTCATTATCCTTTAAGTCTTATTCGACATATCCTATGATCAATAACTTTGAAATCAATTACATTATGTTTGACCTTACAATGGCTGCTTACAATAAATCCGGTACCAAATTCGTTTCGGGAAGGATGTCTACTGTAGTAAATATTGCAGTTATTTTTTTCCAGAATACCTGAGCTAGTTTACCTCATTTCCTGTAAGGCAATGATATCTGCTTTGACTTTATTCATTTCTTATATGAGCAGAGCCGTGGCTCCAGGCTGATAAAGGCATCTTACGTTCGACGTGCAAATTTATAAATCATTATCCTTATTTCGTTAGTGAGTTCGTCGTTGCTTAGACAGTCCGGTTTCGTTCTTTGTAGCTCTTATAACAAAAGGTTTTTTACAGGGTTGGGTAGTTAACCCAACGGTAAACTCCCTTTTCGGAGGGCCATTTCACCCGCTCTCGTCAGTTTCCGACCCAACTTTCCACCCGGGTTGGATACCGGATCTCCAGTTGGGTTGCTCGGTTTACAGGGAACACCAGCGTGAAGGTGAGAGTCGGATTTGAGTAGAAGAGGCTAATTGGAGTTAACTGGAACCACCTCCATGTTTTCGCATTCTACCCCTTTATCCCCGAAGCAACTTCTCTTGTCACTGTTTATTTTTCTAGTTAGTTATTTCTGTAACCCCCTTGATTTATTTCTGAATGTATACTACTACATAAATAATCGGGATATACTAGGTGGATGTAACGGACGGAGAAATAATAATTGTCCCAGCTCGATATAACCTTTCCAAGCAGGATTCAGTACACCTTTCTTACCTTCGTCTTAATCTAGCTCAGCTTGCTGAAGACGAGTTGTTCGTAAATAAAGGATGCAGCATACAGGAAGATTTTCTTACCGTCGTCTCAATCTAGCTCAACACGGTCAAAACAAGTCGTACATAAGAAAAGAATACAACAGGTTTTTCTGATCGTCGTTTTAATTCAGCATAAGAAACGGACGGAGAGAAGCCTACGGTATCAGGTTCAGAATATTAGGAAGATCGACCGCAGCTCAATGCGTGGATTCTCTCGGTATCTGATAGTTGCCGGTTCATGATCAATTCAACTCGCTGAAAGCAGCGGTGTAACTCCTACTCAGAGAGGAGTAAAGCTAGCTAAGACATACAAACAAACTTTTTGTTTGTATGTCTTAGCTTGCGCTCGTCCTAATTTTCCACATATTCCAGTGAGTAGGCCGACTCTTTTTCTGACCTTTTTAGGGGTTACCAACAAATCTTGTCTCCTGTGTCGTGGTCCGATGGACACCACTCCTAGGTACACAATCTGGTAGCTGAATAGGAGTCGATTTGTCCATAGCCTTAATTCTATTTTTATTCTGCAAGTTGTGTGTGGTAGCCGCTAGTGTGTAGATGTTTGAAGACTACGAGTTGTGTTTTACTTGTGCTGATGTGCTGAATTTGAGCAAGTCGTGCGATGCTCAAGCCGATATTCAGCATTTTCTGCAATAGTAGGTATGCCAGACTTGATCGAAAGCTTTCTGAACAGTGAAGAAAATGTCAAGGGAGATTTTTTTGTTATTTAAATTTTAAGTGATGTGAGTGAGGATTCTAATCAACGCGGTATTAGTGGAGTAAACTTCTCGAAAACTGAATTGGAATAAGGGAAAATGATTTTGTTGATTCTCTCGAATACAGGGGAAATCGGCTTGTACTAATTTAGATCGATCAGAGGTTGGTCCTTTTAGGTAGCATGATTCTTCTCCTTCTTCTTCGTGCGACTAGGATTACTCCTGTTTGTCTGCCTCTTATTTCTGTTTCAGTCGTTGTTGATTGTACATTATCTTTCCACCTTTTTGGCGGCCTTCCAACGGGTCTTCTGCTATACGGCTTGTTGTTTTTACAGATGTTCGCTAATCTATATGGTCCCATTCGGTTTACATATTCGTTTCAGTTTTTTTTCTTGTTTTTATCCACCTGTTAATATTTTGAATTTTGCATTGTTCGCGTATACTTCTATTGGTTTGTCTGTCTCTTAATGATATGCCCGCTATTGATCTTAATACTTTCATTTCGATATTGTTGATTTGTTGTTTCGTCTTTTTTGTATCGGTCCTTGTCTCCGCTGCATATGTTAGGATTGGTCTTACTGTTGTCTTGTATACTTTTATTTTGCTTTCCGTGGTCAGATATTTGTTTCTCCATATGGTTTCTCGGAGGCAACCACTTACTCTTGCCGCTTTTAATGCTTGCCTTGTGGTTTCTGTTCTTATATCCCTGTCACTAGTTATCTGTACTCCTAGGTAATTGAATTTCATTACTTGTTCTACAATTTTGCCGTCTATTTCTAGTTTGCATCTACGCGGCTTTTTATTGATCACTATACATTTAGTTTTTTCTACTAATATTCTCATATTAAGTTTGTTTGCTGTGATATTGAAGGTGTGGAGCTGCCTTTGTAGGTCATCTTCGTTATCAGCAATTAGTACTGCATCAGGTAGCATGATTATGTTGTCAGGATCTGGTGTCAGGATCTGGTGACTTGAAGTTGCCTAGTTGGCAGAAGTTCTTGAGTATTTGTTAATCCACAGGAGCTATAAGTGGATGAGCATGGATGATCTATAAATCTAGTGGGGTTTCGAGCATTTTTTGTATTATATCTCAGTAGTGACATGGAAGACAGAGTCGAACCTCGGATCGTTTGGGATAGTGAATAATTTTGTAGATGTAAACGATCTTTAGGGCTAGTGAAGGTGTGTTTTAAGGGCGTATATCTTCTGATGATTTAAGTTTAGGATCTGGTTGTTCACCATTAGATGAGAAGGGTTGGATGTCTTTTGTTTTAGGAGTCGTGGACTGGAATGGTTTATTACAAGATTGGGGTCTGGAGCGTTGATTTCTTTATTTATCAGTTCTTGGATGACCGTGATACCTCTGTCGATGTCAATGTGTCGAGGTTATCGAACTGAAGAGCATTCAGTGATAGAAAGTGTTTGAAGAGGTTTTACTCTGCGTGTTTAAAGTCTTTTATTATTCTGGGGAAATTTTTGTGAAGGTTGGTCTTGAGAGAGGCTGGTTTCTCCCACTAGAATGGGAAGATTATTCGACGTAATCGAATCGAAATTGATGCATTCGCCCTTGAGCACAGTAAAAATGACGTATATACATATATGATGTTGCCAATGGTGTGTATGCCATTGTGATTGATGAACGTCGACCCACGATTGTGGATACTGTGAAGAGGTAGTTCTAGCAGGAGATAAGAAAGATGGTTGCCTACATGGTTAGAGATCGTGTCACCAAACTGCGTGTATCTGGTGTTAAAGTCTTTTAAAATGTGGCCTTATTCAGGCTAGAGATATAAGCAAGAGACGTTTGTAAAAACGGTTGGAGAGGGTAGTTGTACTATACTACTATCAGTGTTGTGTTGTTGTCTAGGTATATATCCACTGCCAGAAAGTCTTTATCGATAAGGGCAAAGTAGGGATAGATTATGTGGGGAGATAAAGGGATTTCATATTTGATAAGGATGTCGTTGCCATGAGACATCCAACACTTCTTTTAAGGCAACTATGAAAGTGGGGCGGAAGGAGGAGCTATATGGTTGATTTTACTTGTTTACGTTTGAGAGTTAAAATAATTTTATGATTGCCTAAGGATGCAAGGACCTCTTTTTGAAGCTCCGCGATTGGCGGAATGCCGCATTGAATTGCACAGTCAACTTTTAATAGAATGAGAAAACTTTTTTGTAATCGCGATATCAATATATCGCTCCGAATAAGAATGCTTTGATGTTATATTTTCTCTACCCTTTTGTAAGGGGTTGAAGCTTGGACATCTAAAAAATCTAACATTAAAAACCTAGAAGCATTCGAAATGTGATGTTACCGACGTATTTTGGAAATATCATGGATGGATCGCAAAACAAACGAACAAGTTCTCGAACAACTAGGAAAACAATGCAAAGTTTTAAATTCCATAAAAATCAGGAAATTGGAATATTTGGGGCACATCATGAGAGGTGAAAAATACGAACTACTAAGGAATATAATGTAGGATAAAATCAAAGCAGAAGAAGCGTAGGAAGACGTAAAATCTCGTGGCTATGCAATCTCCGTGAATGGTTTGGATGCAGTTCAATTGAACTATTCAGGCGCGTAACCAACAAAATTATAATTGACAGAATAATTTCCAATCTCCGATAGGAGCGGAACTTAAAAAAGAAGAAGATTGATAGAATGTAAATTTTTACGATATGTTGTTTTGGTAGGGAGCACTTTTAAATAGGGAGTTTAGATGAGGACTCAGCTTTCCTAGCAGGAGTTCTCTGGTCTTGATGATTCAAAAGAAGTCACGTTGGTTAGACTTCTCTGGAAGGATGTGTTGGATAGTGTAATCATATGATATTTTTGTTATGACGGAGGTTGAGATGAGGTAATAGCTTATTGGGTTGTGGTTGGTTAAGATGCCTAGTCGTTAATACGAAGTGCAACGTAATAACTTATCGGCACGACATACTCTTTTGGCAAACAGCGACAACTTTGTTCCAGGCATTTCAGTCAAGTTATTTTTTTTTGGAATATTCAGTTTGCGGATAGGGGGAGGGTTGGTTCTTTCCCTGGCGGTAATTAGCAACTCCTTCGGTCAGTGGCCTTTCTTACGGTAACCACTCACTAGGCTTACACCAACGCAACCCCAATAGTAAGAACGGTATAGACTGCCTCACTCACACTCGAAAGTTAGATTCGCAGCTTTGTGTCTTGAGCAAACGCTAGTAACTATTAAAATACTGCCATTCTGATATTTTCATATTATTTGTCATAAACTTACTCTCGTTACTTAAGTTTTAGTTCGTTTAATTTCCAGTTTTTTGTGATAGTTAAGTAACCGAGAGGCTATAATTCGCGATACATTAAAATATTCACTTGTATCGATTGGCCTACCCATGGCTATATTAGTCTCTACAGCTTCGGTTATATCTTAGCATCGTTTTACGAAAAACTTGAATAGGAAAGATTCTTTCTATCTTCTATAGAATTCATAAACAGACAGTGCAAACTTTTAAAACATATCCTTTTTAGTTGGTTTTCTTCCATTTATACAAAACTATTCAAAATTATGGCTTGTTTTATTTTATTGCTGAATAATTTAGATAAATTGATTTATTTATTACTGTAAATTATTCACAACAGTTTAAAACTTTCAGTGGGAATTGTTGTAAGTGTATACGTCAAAACTAATCCTCCGTTGTAATGTCAATGTTTAATAACAAAAATTTAGTTTATATGTAACACATAGACGAACTTAAGTTTGGTGTTGTATATATAATCTAGATTTTCTCAATATTTTCTAATAAAAATGGTATTTGTTATTGAAATTCCTACATTTGCTGCCCACACGTACCTACTTGGAAATTTACAGTGGCGCATTTGTGGACGGTGGCAGGAAATGGCGAAAATAGCAAAAAGCAGCGCGTTATCGTCACTTATTAAATAAGAGCCACTTTGTTTCAACACATTAAGACTTCATTTGGGAAAGCTCACTTTAGGCTAGACTTCGGCTAAACTTCACTGTATTTGTGTACTTTAAGTAATCCTTATCTCGATGACCGTTATTCATTAAGTGGATATTTTAAAAATAAGTCATACACTTATAACTTGTTTTTTCTTATTTATATTCCTGATCTTCTTCTCTGTGCCATGCTTGTGTTCAAACGTTGATTATTATCAAGTTAAAAGCTGCTGAAATGGTTCTCGGTCGGTAGCTATATGAAACAATTCCTCGACTGTTTTACCTGTGCAATGTCTAAAGGTGGGTACACATAATGCGAGCCGAACTATTCGCAAACCGTTTGCGAACGCTATATTCGTATAATTTGTACGGAAGGACGAACCGTTTGCGAGCTGTTCGTTCATCGCTAGTCATGAACCAGGGCCTGTCGGCTTTTGGGACGAACATAAAGGATATTCGCATATGTTTGGACGGTCTTCGCAGCGATATTGTCGGTTCGTGTCGCCGCATCGAAATTGTGTGACTTGTTCCTAGTTTGAATTTGGTGTATATTTTTGGCGTGAACCCAAGTTTTCCATGATGGCACAGTGGTCCGAGAATAAATGTAGTGAACTTATTGACTTATATCAGAACTCTCAGAGGATACTCTAGAGGACTCTCAGAGGATACTCTAGAATCCGAAAGACCAAAGTGATCATTTCCAAAAAAAAAACTTAAAAAAGATGATGCATGGTGCGAAATAGGTGAGACTATGGACATTCGACCAGAAGACTGTAAACGGAAAATGATAACCCTATTGGCACCTTTTAGGCGCGAAAAAAAAATGTCTCCACAGGGATCGGCGGAACAGGAAAGGGTGAGTTGAATAAAACAGAAACTCTCAAGGCATAAATTATATTTACCAAATTGTGTTCATTGGACCAAAGCCATCTAATTAAGTAAACAAAATTGTGTTAATTAAAAATGAATAAAATAAATTTTATGTTTTTAGGTAGATACAAAGCACATAAAAGTAAATAGTTTGCTTATGCTTCCATGTGATATCTTAAAGTTTGGGATACTCTTTTGGGATACTAAAATTGTTACTTCGCACAAGTTGGTTCGTAGCTAGTTCGTCGCTTTCCATATGCTTTCCATGGACCATGATGGATTTGCGATGAGTTCGCTGTAAACATATTTTCAAGGAACACAGCTCTCGAGCAGTTCGCGAACAGTTCGGCTCGCATATGTGTACCCATCTTAATGTTACTTAACCGGGACACATATTTTCATCCGACACAGCGATTTGCTTCTTTTTTTGCCCTGAATAATTAACCTCAGTCAGAGATTTTTAGTCCCCTCATTATATTATGACTGTCACTGTTTGATATAGATTTTAGAACACGTTCGTTGGATTTTTATTCTGAACACGGAATTTTCAACATTTGACGGTAACACCACAACTCGGACGCTTCTATTGTATTTAGATTCTTCACTTAACTCTTCTAATACTCTTACAATCCGTTCAGACGGTACGGATTCGAATTTTTATTTTCATCTATAAAAATGTCGAATTGCTTACGGGAATTAGTTGTTTACTATTTCTGACCTAGTGTAGTAGGCAAAATATCGTTAAAGTGGAAATTATTATTGTATCTTGCATACCGTCTCAACAGGATGTTACATACATGTGTCGCATAATACAAAAAACTTTATTGTATAATACAAAACGTCAGTTAAGGAATCTTTTGCATGCCATTTCTATTTTAGTCAGGATTTTTTAGTTTTACAGTTAATTCAGCTGCCTAGATATTTAAAGTGTTCCTTTCTATCCACTGTTTTGTCGTCTAATTGAAGTACTGATTTTTCAATAATAATTTTCCGACGCCAATCGATTTCGTTTTCTTTGCCGACAGAACTATCTTCTAGACCGTCTATCATTATGGCGACATCCCTATACATGACACACCCCTATATGAAACCACGCTTAATAGAAAATTTATACGGGAACCTTCTGATTTACCTTAAGTCGACCAGTCTGATTTTAGTAAATAATATTGAGCAATTGAGTAAATTAGCTCTGGACGACAGTATTAAAAGAATGCTTTTCTACAGCAATTAAATATTGTAATGAACTCTTTGAGGTTAGGAAGAGTAAATGTATCATAACAAGAAGACTAGCTTAAAGTAATATCAAGATCAAGGTATTTTGCCAAGTTTGGGACCCTGAAACTCCCACAACATTGTAAATTCCTATGCTTATGGAGCACACATCAGAAAATTTAGAAGAACTATGTAAAGGGAGTAGATATAATAAAAAGAAGAGTCCTTACTATAAATTTGAACAGATAAAGTTGTTTACATATTTGATAAATATGGTAGTAAAAGTAAAAGAGAATTCGCATGAAAAATATGAAATAAAGCGATAATTACAGAAGAAACCCAAAATATACAGCGTTCAGCGTTCAAAAACAAAAATAAAATTTACAAGATAGCAATCGGACTAACGGTGATCATATTCTTTGCCCTTGTCGTCATGCGAGGTCGACTTCCCTAATTACATTTCTAAATCTAGATATCCACAATTTTCCATGCGTTTGATGTTGTAATACTCCATACTCTTCCTAACTTAATTTACCTGTTATGGTTTTTCCCGAAAACATTGAAAATTCGAACGGTAAATATTTTTGCTACCATTTTATTCCAGGAAATAGTATAATTTCAGTATAATATTGTTGATTTTGGAGGATCTTTCCCATACGAGCATTACAGCTTGAAAAATTTTTGTGGCAATTTATTGGCTATCAGCATCACTATCAGACGATTATGCTAAAATGCTATCAATTAAACCAAAATATAGGATTACTACACATCCGCTAACATTTTTCCGTACAGACAAATTACATACTGCAAGGTTACTATAGACTCCAAAGAGAATTTGCATCATTCAACAATATGTGTAGGTATTTTTCCAAAATACGATTAAACGTGATGTTATTACTGATGTTTTTTTGTTAAATAAAAAGAAGATAACTGCTTTGTAGATTTAATTAGGTTTGTAATATATTTTTTTAAACCATTGATATTCTTTATTTCTAATAGGTATTTGTGTGCCGGAGAATAAAGTTTTGCCGGTTAGATCGTTAAACAAACATTGTCAAATAATACTTGACATTGACAGTACAAAAATAGTGGCATTAGTTGAAGAAGGGTAAAAGTTCTATCAAGAGTTTTTCTACTATAACGTGAACACTGCGTTCGTCGAGTGCAGTGGGCTAAACGTTAACATTATTTGTGTACCGTAAGAATTTTGGAATTCGATCATGTTTTTCAATTTATCTCATAGGGTTTATCTCATAAATGATTGGTATTTGAAGATAACCAATAAGAGCCGCTAAGTTAGGCTATATTGTCATGTTAATCCCAAGTTATTACTCCTGTGGTCCTTTAGGTCCTTTAGGTCGACAGGACTGCCGTTTTGGTACAGTATTTGCATTTGTTTTTTGTTTTAGCATATTCGTTACCACCTCCCCTTTCCCTCGATACCTTGCGCGTTGTTGTACGTTGAGCCATTTAGACGTTACGAGCTTGGTGTCCTTTTGGCAAATCTCCGCCATGTTTTTTTCTATGTCTACGTATTTGATGGCTCCTCCCCTTTCCATAGATATCTTGCACGTTGTCGTACGTTGAGCCGTTTGGACGTTACAAGCTTAGTGTTGTTTTGGCAATATCTTTGCGTTTGATTTTTATCTTAACATACTCGTTACTACCTCCCCTTTCCGAAACCTCACACGTCACGATCTGACCAATAGAAACGAAGATACCGATGCGCACATACTCCGTTCAACCCCATTTTTCACCCCCATTCCAACGAGCCCTCATACGTCATGATCGGACCAATAGCACCGAAGATACGTTCTAGCGCCCATTTGGCAATGCCGTCATCTTTGTTTTTTGTCTCAAAGTATTTGTGACGTCAGAGTGGGGGAGGAGGGGGTGTCTGAGGTGGCCCTTACTCTGCTTTGCCATGGTACCATATTTTGGATTGGTGATCTATTTGATAATATAGTTAGTAAGATTGGTTAGAGAAATTCTACATCCTTTTATTAGACTGCGTAGAGGAACTGTTTTAAATTTTGTGTTCATGGACGGCAATTCCTTGCCTCATATTATGAGAACCTTTGACGACTTCAAAATGAGGGAAACAACCGTTTGGAATGGCCTTCTTTGTCTCTTCATATTAGCCCAACTTGCACAAGATAAGTTTTTCAAAGCAATTCGTGCTGGACGAAATCCTTTCGGAATATTTCCAGAGCTTGCCATTAATGCTAGAGAATAATGACAAAATAGTTCACAAGAACTGATAAAAAATCTTGAGGACAACATGCGCCAACAGTTTTAAGCTTGGATTGATGCCCGAGTTAGAAATACACACTATTACACATTTTTCAAGTTAAAATTGAAGGCAGAAGACTAGATCAACGAAAAGTACCATGGCTAAAAGATTTATTGCGATGGACCTGAATTTTATCCATCGAACTATTCAAAACAGCAGTCGTTACATTTATTTGGATCACTGTAATGGCAAATATCTAAAGAGGATAAGAAATAAAAGGGGACACTATTTTATTATTTTTTTTTTTTTGCTTCTTCCTTGGCACTGAGCAGTTCTATTTGAATGGCAAGCTCACGCATCGTGTAACCTTTTTTGAATCTATGTAATAAACCACTGTATGTATTGAAATGTTTCTTGGTTTTTTTAGTGTTTTTGCTTAGCACACATTGTCCCATAGATTGGTACTCGTTCGATCTTTTCTGCAGAAGTCACTTGGAAAGTGCTTCATCGAGTTTTTGAAAAATACATAAGAATATAGCAGGGTAGTGAATCTTCTCTAGCGCGTAACTAAATCTCATATATTCGGTGTAACACGCAGTGGGAGATGACAAGCAAATGATTTACAGGGATTCCCCGGGTACTGACGCTATCGATATTGCAATATGCGTCTCCCTCACGACGTATAGAGAGTTTACATCTAGTGAATACGGTTGACGTTATTTTGATAAAATCTCAAAAAGACAATTTGAATAATGGGAAATCAGAGCACGGATAATCCGCAGTCCAAATAACCCGCACACAAATAATCGGGGTTCTACTATATGTCAATAGCAGCAAAAAAGTCACAGAAACAATTGGAATTTCTGCGTACCTAAACTGCTCTGTATCATAAAATAAATAAGAAAATATCTACGGTTTATAAAAGATCATTTTTTACTAATGACATAGTATAATGCAGAAACACCAAAATATCAAAAATTAACCAATTATTAGAGACAGCGGAATTGAGAATAAAAAATCAGAAAAATATGCTTAAATTAATTTATAAATAACTGGGTATGGTGCAGAAAAAAAGATTGAGTTTATTCTATTTTCAAATTGGACCGCAGAAGTATCACGAGGATGGAACAAAATAAATTCCCCACGGTTGTATAAGTATAAGTGAAACTTCACGAAAAACCGGTGAACGCCTCTGTATCTGTAGAGTAGGGAGGGCGAGTTAAGTTCCACAGCACTTAGGCCACAATTGACCCATTGTGCATCCTCCCAGGGAGCTGTCGTCCTTAGCTCATTCTCCATCCTGCCATTTGTAGGAAGGTGGAGAAGTCACCAGGAGACATCTCCCTTATGTGGGCAGATGTGAGCAAGGACTCGCCGAACGCGTACTCTCGTATTAACGATACTTCCGGGCATTCACATATGACATGCTCTACAGTTTTGTTTCTTGTTCACACTTCCTGCATAGATGTGTGTCTACTAGCCCCAGTGTGTGGAGGTGTTTGCTTAGTTGACAATAACTAGTTGAAAAATCAAGCGTAGTTTTTTCCTGGTCATTCCCAAGTACTTCTTTGATGCTGACTTTTCAAGGTTACTTGGTGTTACCCTGGCAAGTCTACATCCTTGTCATTCTTCCCATCTTTTCACGGTTTGCGTATAGGAGTGGCATTTGACAATTTCCGCGATTGTTGTAGTTGACCAACCAAAAAGATCCCCAGGTCCTAAGAGTCTTAGTCCTGCCGCCTTCCTTGCCAATTGGTCAGCAATGCGGTTGCCTTTATTCCTATTGTGTTCTTTAACCCACCTCAGGATGATAGTATTACTATCAGAATGAGAGGCTTGAGATAGTGACTCGTGACACTTCATTACTAAACTTGATTTGACACGTGGTATATTCAAGGTTAGTAGCGCTTGTCTGCTTTCTGTGCAGATCATTATAGTTTTCCCGGCTTTACCTTATTGGGTTATCTCTTTTACGGCCGTGGAGATACCAGCCAGTTCTGCCTGAACTACGCTGGCATTTTTGCTCAAACTCCACTTTATTCTTAGGTTCAGTGATTTGGAGTATATCCCGCATCCTGAGCCTTCTTCTATTTTGGAGTCATCGGTGTATATGCAATACGCATTTGCCACATTTGTCCCCCTATACTGTCTTGTTTCGATTTTGTAGGATTTGTCACAGACAAACTTTGGTTTAATTGAGTCGCAACCTGCCTGTAGCAGGGGTAGCGCATCCAGCTCTCCCCGCCAGAAACGAGTTCTCAATTGTCCCATTCCTACATCAAGGATCGCAGGGAGCGCAGCCGCATCATTGTCACCAGCGGCACCTCTTTGACATATATTTCTAGAGGCGTGATGCCAATGACCAACTCTATTGCAGCACTCAAATCAACGAAATCAATGAAAGTCTACTACGACAATTAAAATTTCAAAACACGTACGCTTTTATAATGCAAAAATACGTGCAGGCTAGGCAGAGGTATCTCAAACACTGAGTTACAATTGACAATTTATTAGCTGCGGTTAGCTGGCCTGCGTCTGGTGGGGGGAGGGAAGGAGGGAGGCAGTGCTTAGAAACGCTTGGTTGTCAAATGAACGCTATTTCCACATTGATCGGCTCACATTCCATTCTTTCAAGCATTCGATTTCAAATTTATGTGTAAAGTCAGATGTTACAGTGGTTTGTTTTAATTTTCTAAACATCATGGTTAATTTAGAATTTTAGAAAGACTACCTAAATTAAATTTAATTTTCGACTTGTCTCGCCCCCTAGTTTGGGAATCCCTGCTCTAACAGAAACGTCTTCTACATTTATGCTTATTACTCTATTAGAGAGCATACCGAATATCCATTCGCTTACGGCTAGGGGAACATTCCTGACATTAAGCTGTTGGGTGATGGTTGGGAATGCGGTTTTATCCCATAATGTCTATGAATATACCTAAGCTGAATTTTGTATTATCCAGCGATCTTTTAATTCTTCCCACTACCTGATGCAGTACAGAATCGGTTTTCAAGAGAAAGGATGTTAGGCTAATTGGTCGGAAAGCCTTTGATAGGGTGTAGTCCATCTTACCTGGTTTTGGTATTCACTTCCTTCAGGTAAACGCATAATATTAATTATTATTGCGGCATGTAATCTAACGAACTTAGACAATTTATTTATTAGACAGAAACAATTATTTAATTCGTAAATACATTTAAAACCTTTAACATCAAGTTTATTTAGATTTCTAGGTCATTCTATTCACTAACTTACAAATTAAACCAAATTACGACCCTGTTAAGCTTTATAATAAAAATTAATGGCTCCTAGAACAGAAGCAATCACAACGACAGGAGCCGGTTTTTTCTACGTGTTTTGAAAGTCACATCAACCGCCTACCCTACAAGATGACGTTCCTGATGCGCCCCTGAAGGAACAGCGCGCGATCAATACTAAAGTAAGCCGAGGGGGCGGTAAAATCATTTAGATTAGATATGCTCAAAGAGATCGAGGTTTTTCTCCATTTTCCAGCGAGGAAAACGTGCGTAAAACGATGAAAATTGTCAAATATGTTATGTTTTGTGAAGTGAGAGTGTAGATAAATATTTGTTATTGTGCTGATCCCTTATTAGTGAGTATTTTTTCTGATTTTATGATAAATGTGTTAATGGAGAGGGTTAAATATACACGTTTGGTATTTCTTAGGATGTCATCGAGAGAATTTTGATTGTTCTAATTTAAATACAACATATTAGAACTATTTTTATAGTAATCAATGAAAGGATATTACTAAACTACTATTAGCGTATACTTTCTTCTTGATATATATTTATATATTAGATCTAAGCGAAATATATGTTTTATTGGGTTGTTACAATTATAAATAAATACAAGAGTATTCATAAAAGTGGATTCTATACAAAAATATGTTTACCAGCTGAAAATGTATCATATTAAAAGATATTAAAAAGAAAAATGAATAAAAGAAAAATGAATAAAAGAATATTCTACAGAAAAAAACGAAGGTTATGGTAGTACGATACAAGGTGGAAAACTAGATATAACAATTGGTGAAATTATGAAATAAATATACAACAAATGAGAAATTACCGATACTTATTAATAAAAACAAAGAAGAATAAAAAAAGGAAATAGAGATCTACATTACATATTTTTAAATTTGTCATAAGAAATAAAATAAAAAATAAATTTATATCAAGGACGCAATTACAAGGAAAATAAAAATAAATGTTTTCAAGTAAATATATAACCTTATTTTAACTTTTGGTTACGAATCATGGATAGGTACTGAAGTGTAAAGAAAATTCGTGGTGGCGAAATGATTTACCTTAGAAGAATTAGACGGGTAACTAAAAGATACAAGCTAAGAAAGACAAATATGAGGGAAGGCCTGCAGATTAAATATATTCCAGAATTTTTAAAAAACTACACTTAAAATGCTAATATGGCTTATAAGGGATCGCCACTACAAGACAAAATCGTAGCAAAAGACTACAAAGAGAAAATAAAACGAAAAATGTGATATAAGATACTTAGTGAAATGAGGTAGACGATTTTCATGTATTTTAGACATGGTCCATGTTTCCAACCTCTATGTTGTCTTTTTCACTTAATTTTCTGCTCTTTAAGTGTTTGCTCAATCCAAAGTAATACCTGTGTACTACTTGTATCCTCCTTTTATCTGCGGAGGATTTCAATACGTCTAGGCATAGTAAATAGTCTGTAAGTAAATTAACGTGAGTTAGGTTCTCTAAGTATTATTGCGGTAGGTCTTCTGGCCATACTCTCTTTAATCCTCTTTCGGCAAGTGGTTGGGTGAATAAATTATTTATCAGTTCGTTGTTGTAATCAGTGGTGCGATTTTTATATTTTATTGGGTCATTATTATGTCCTTAAGTAATGGGATGTCCAGATCATTGTGAAGTGTTTGGTTAGATACATACCACGAAGCTTTACTTATAATACGGAGTATTTTGGATTGGAATGTTTGAAGTATCTTCGTATTTGAAGGTTTACTACAGCCCCATAGTTCTATTACATATGCCCAAACTGGTATAAGTATAGATTTGTACAGAAGCAGTTTCGTTTTAAAAAATAACTTTTTATCTTTTAATAGCCATTCATATTTTTTAGTTTAAGATCTAGTTGTTTTAGTTGTAATGTGCGTTGTCCATGTTAGTTTTTCATCCAGGTGCAATCCCAAGTATTTGACAATTGGTTTTATAGGAATGGGAGTATTATTAATATAAACTTTTGGACATGTAGATTGTCTTGTTGTAAATGTAATTTGTACTGATTTGCTAACATTAACACTGATCTTCCATCGCTTAAGCCAGTTTTGTAATCGATCTAAATGATTTTGTACTTTTTGTGATGCTACATTAGGGTCGATATCCACTGCCAGGATTCCCATGTCATCGGCAAATGTAGCTAAGAAGGTGTCATTGCTGGTTGGAACGTCTGCTGTAAATATTAGATACAGAAATGGGCCCAAAACGCTACCCTGAGGTACGCCAGATTGTATGATGTGGTAATTTGAGTAGCTTTCTTCAATTTTGACTTGGAAGTAACGGTCAGTAAGATATGATTTTAGTATAAAGTATAGTTGTTCTGTTAGGTGTAATTTCAGTTTGTAGAGGAGACCTTTACGCCATACTCGTATATGCAGAAACACTCCAGCGCAAAACTTTTTCTCTTCGAGAGTTGTTTTAACTATATTTACTATTCTGTGGTATTGTTGGATGGTTGAGTGTTCACGTCTAAATCCGAATTGGAGTTGTGGTACAATTTCGTTTATGGGAACAACTTGCTCGATTTTACTTAATACTACGCCTTTCTAATACTTTCGACAATATTGGGACTATGCTTAGGATTATGCTTAGGCTATACCAGGTTTCGGAATCATAGGAACTTAAGCAAATTTCCACTGTATTGGAAAATATCGAAGACGTAGTATGCTGTTGTATATTATTATTAATAACACCACTGCTTTTCTCGGTAGCTTCCGAAGTAATTCTCCTGTTATCAAATCATAGCCAAGAGCTTTCTTAGGATTTAGCATTTTTATTTGTTGTCGAACCTCTGTCGGAGTAAATGTTGTCAGAGGAAGAGATAGTTGACATGGAGTTTCGAGGTACATTCTTATATCATCATCTTCATCATTATTAGTTTATTAATATCTGGTGGTGCGAATACTGTTGTTTTTTCTACGTTTCTGCGGGCCTAGGTCATATCTGTTTTTCTTAAAGGTCAATTTGTTATTGCCGGTCGTTTAAATTTTTTTGTAGCTTTCCATAATATAGAATAGTCTTCATGTGAGAGGTTCGAAACATAAAACTGAAAAGAGTCGTTTTTTTCTTTATGTAATGCTCTATTTAGTGTATGACTTATCCTGTTAAGGTACGATTTATTTAGTGGATTTCTCGTTTGTTGCCATATGCGCCGAGCTCTCCTTTTTCTGATACCAGTTCTCTTATATGGAGGGGGATATTATGGTTTTCTTGCACACTTCTTTGGCGCTGTGGTGTTGCTTCCCGTCGTTGTTTATAAAACTGTTGTTAAATAGTCTACTGCTTTCTCTACATCTTGGTTTTCTTTTATCCTAATATCTACTCTAATCTTTGTATTTACAGAATTTTGGAAAACATCCCAGTCTGTTTCTTTAGTTGTGAGTTTGGGTGGTGGTGTTCTCCATATTATGTGTGTACTTGAAGTTATTATTATTATACTATAATCTGATGTTAAGTCGAAGTTTGACTCTATTGCACTATGGATGTCAGATATCCCTTTTGTTACAGCAAAATCTACCAAATCTGGAATTTTTTTGGCATCCGTAGGCCAGTACGTGGGTTCTCCCGTAGATAAGTATCTATTTCCGTAGATAAGTATCGTTATTTTGTTGGATGATATTCATTAATGCTCGACCTTTAGGCATGATTAATCTGGAACCCCATGTGGTGTGTTTGGCATTCCAGTCTCCTGCTACTATGAATTTGGATCCTAGGATCCTAGATCATGATACTCCTCGTTTGAAATTGGATGTCTAGGTGGGCTGTAGACTGATAATACAGTGACGGAGGGGTTTGTTTCGATTTTAATGATTGCTGCTTGAATTTTTTCTGTAATATAAGGTTGGACTGCATAGTGTTTAATTTTTGATTTAATAATAACGGCATGTGCTCCTTCGTCTGGATGGTTTGTATAATTCACAGTATAGTAAGGTATCTTAATAACCGTTCTTTGTGTGGCATGGTTTTCAGATATTAATAGAATGTCTATATTATACAGTTTTAAAAACAGTGATATCTCTAGTATATGGTTTAAAATGTCATTAGCATTCCACGACGCAATTCGTAGTGACTTGAAAGCTATTTTGTTATTTTATTAATGACTGTAGTTAACATGGTTAAAATCATGCTATTTTGGTTTAAGAGTTGAGAGAACATATTTTTGAATTAGTTTAGGAAATTTGATAGTTTATCTGCTAATTCATTGTTGTCATTTTTGTTATCTGCATTTATGTTTCCAATGGTAGCATCTCTATAACTGATTCTGTTGAAATTATGAGCATGATGTTGGGTAGGTATATTTCATTGGAATTGTTGACAGGATTTTGAGTGGTGATTTGTTTTGATTTGTCATGGTATCTGACATTTAGTAGTTCACAATAAACAGAACATCCTCTGTAATTAGAAGGATGGTCTCCGTTGCAGTTTTACCAGTTGCTGGCGTGTTTTTTGTTTCTTGCAGTCCTTTGTGTTGTGTGATCCAGCGCATTTTACGCAATTATACGGTTTTGCACAGTACGTTTTAGTATGACCATATTCTTGACATCGTGTACATTATGGTATATTTCTTTGAATTCTCTGTGGTTCTACCCTTATTTTACAATGTTGTATATACTACAGTTCAAATATTTCCTTATTGTATACAAAACGTATACAAAAATAATGGTAATGGTTCACGGCTTAATCTGTGTCACTGTGTGACATTTGTAACGTTCCTTACCTTATGGCCCTTTTTCTGGATTTCCGCTTTTATTTCTTCTATCGGAAAGGAGTGATGTAGATCTCGAATAACTGCTCTGTATACTCTGTCTTCCTTAGGTTGGTATGTATAGTGGACGATATTTTCCTCTTGTACGTGATGTATTAGTTTTCTGTAGTATTCAGGTGTCTTTGGTAAAATTTTTATTGAGTTTTCCTGTGGAACTAGCTGAAACCTATTTGAGAGTGTAATTGGAGCTTCTCCTTTTTTTGAATCTTGACGTTTAAGCCTTTTTCTTTTTGATCTTATTGTTTGCCATGGGTTTTTATTATTTTGAGAGTCTTCATGTTCTTCATCTGACATCGAATCATATTCATTCTGTGTTTCTGGATTGTTTTTTTAATTTAAGTTAGCTTGGGAGTTTGATGTAGAATGAAAAAAGTTGGTTTGCTGGGCAACTACTGGCTGTACCTGATATTGTTGTTGATAATTATCAAAAGGTATCATTTGGTTGACTGTTGGTTGATTTGAGCACAATGGTAGATCTTGAGTATTTATTTGACTTACTTGGTAATACGGATGTATTAGATTTGTAGGCTCGTTCTGCATTACAGTTGGAAATTGCATTGTAGGGTACTGGAAATCACTTGATCCTGGACCGTTCCCTGTTGGAAATATTTTCATTTCACTTAGAGCTCACTTTTATTTCACATTGACTGGATAAATGACAATTTATTTATTTACCAATAATCAATTTAAATATACCGAATCTCGAGAAGATTAATAATTAGTTAGCACAATTACAATATCTTCAGAAAACCGCCAACATCATCATCATCTAACGGGGGTCCTACTGCGATTGCCGCTTCCCGCATTTCAGCCTCCATCTTTTCCTATCTCTCCAATCTCCCTCTTCTAAGCCTCTAGATTGCATTGTTTTTGTAATTATTCTTCTTCAGGAATTTGGTGGTCTTCCCCTTTTCCTTCTTTCTGTCGGAACATACATTAAGGCTTTCTTTGGCCACCGCTCCTCCTCCATTCTCATCACGTGACCATACCATTGTAATTGCCTTCCTTGTATTCTATCTGAAAGAGTATCTCTAATTACTATACGGTTTCGTATTTCCTCATTCCTAATTCTTTCCATTCTCGATACTCGACATGACCTTCTAAGATAATCCATTTCCACAACGTCTACTTTATCTCGTTCATTCTTTGTCATCGTCCAACATTCGGCACCATATGTGGTAATTAGTTCTACAATTGCTCTGTATACGCGAAGTTTGGTATGCATCTTTATTTTATTAGACCACAGTAATGAATTCAGTATTCGTATGTATTTTTTCCCTTGGGTTATTCGGTTTTGTACATCTATCTTAACTCTGCCATCTGCTGATATGATGCTTCCTAGATATTTATACTGGTTGCAGCCTTTTATGACTGCGTTTTCAAGCCTCAGATCTATGGTATTTCCTCCAATTTTTAAATATTCTGTTTTGCTTATGTTTACAGTAAGCCCCCATTTGGCATATTCCTCAAATAATTTTCGATTCATATAATTTATATCTTTCTCATCGGTTGCAACCACCACCTGATCATCTGCAAACAGCAATGTATACAGAGTTTCTTGTCTTACTTCGATGTCCATAAATCTACATTTATTTCTCCAATTCCTCAACGCTTTTTGGACGAATATTTTAAAGAGTGTCGGTGACAAACAGCATCCTTGCTTTAGGCCTTTAGTGACTTTTAATTCATTTGAGGTTCTGGTTCCAATTTTTACACAACTTACTGCATTTTCGTACAATTTATATATCGTTCGGATATACGTCGAATCCAATCCGGACCTTTCGAGGACCTCAAATATTTTCTTTAACGGGACACTATTATATGCTTTCTCAAGGTCTATAAATACCAAATGGGTCTCTTTACTTCGTTCGACACGCTTTTCAATTATTTGTCGTAGGATAAATATATTATCAAGGCAGGATCTCCCGGTACGAAAGCCGCTTTGTTCTTCAATATCTTGTATTTGTCTTTCAACCATCTCCTTTAATATTCTGCCGTACAACCGGCCCACAGAGCTCGTCACACTAATACCTCTATAATTGGAAAAGTCTCTTTTATTCCCTCTCTTATATATGGAGCTTATATAAGATTTATTCCAATCTTTAGGAATTTCCTGGTCTCCACACATACATTTATTGAAAAGGTCTACTATTAATTCTAAAAGTGCAGTCGGCCCATATTTAACCAGCTCTATGGGAATGTCTCCAGGCCCTGCGGCTTTTCCGTTTTTAACCTCTTTTAAGGTTTCCGTCAATTCAGATAATGTTATTATAGGGATTTCCTGTCTTTCGTCTCTACCGCCAAAAATTAATATATTTCCGGGAGAATATCAAAATTCACATTAAGTTTGACAGTTATTTTGACAATCTACTGTCTAGGCATACTTGCAATAAGTAGCTGAGTCTGTTCTTGGGGGCATATGTTCCCTATGTTCAAGGCTATTTTCAGCTCTTGAATCGTTTCTGGCAAGTGGAAATGATTGCCTTCTTTTCATCTTTTTCCCTAAAATGTCCCATAAATCTCTTCTTATGCGTTCATGTCAGAAGCGGACAAACCCAAAATGGGAATTCCGACAGTATTTAGGTAGTTTATGACGATTCGCACAATATGTGGATGCGCATTATTCGGCATAAATAAGAAATTATCCCCAAAGAAAGGTGCATAGGGGACAACATTGTTCCCCAGATTCTGTCTTATGTATCTGTCTGCTGTTAGAGTTTCATGTTCGATAAAAATTAATTCAGTGCGTCCGTTAAAAGAAATACCTGCCCATACCATACTACCTCCGCCGCTAAATAGCGTTCTAGGTGAAATACAGCAAGGTACAAATCGTCTGCGAGTGTCTTCCATACACGTTCATGTACATGCAAATCGTAAGTAAAAACAGGACTCATCAGAAAACATTACAACACTCCATTGAGTACTAACATTTATCACGCTGATCTCAGCACTTTTTTTCACCTAATCTCCAGAGTATTCTCCAGTCTGACGATACTTTGTAAGAGCATTATGGACGGTACTATTGGCAATATTCAAATGATTTGCAATATAACGTGTACTGCATTACATCTTCATGTAATGCCACAACTGTTGTAAAATGATGTGAACATTAGTGAACACGATGTGAAAACAATAGTAAACAGCGATCTGAAATTATCAGAATAAACGTGAAATTTATCGTAAATGAAATAAAAAATGCAAAAAATCTGTTGCTAGTAAACAAGATAAAGTATTCCTTTTTTACAAATTTTAAAATTTTGTTTCTATGGTGACGCAATCATTTAAAAACATTAAAAGAACCATTTTTATTGTTGTAAATGAACGTTTTTTATTATTAATGTTTACTTCCTCTCCATTAAAACCACTATACACAAAACTACAAAAGAAACATACAAAATGCATGTGTCTGATAAGTAAATCGCATATTTCATTTACACCTCGTACAATTAGTATATTTTGCTACATTTATCAAGGAGTCACCAATTTCTTGTCAGAGTGTAATGGTCTTAATTTTTCACTTTATATTTTACCCATAACTTTAACATCTATGGATAATTATTTCATATTATTTCCTCTAGAATCGTGCGCAACAGGCGTAACTATCACAAAATCGCATATAACGATTCGCCTATAATAATATTCTAGACTACTTTAGGAACACCCTGTATACAGGTACATTTTATTCCATTTAAGTGAAGTATAACTTTGACAGTTTATTGTCAATAGGAATAAATGTGAGATACACATTTTATTTCGTTTACTGGTATTCTAGTATATTCAAAAATTTCATTCGTTAAGATCACTGATAATAAATTCTGAAAATGTCTTTGTTAAAAACTTTGTACCTTATCAAATGTACACTAATCAAATATAAATAAATTATAAGTTTATATTTTTTATATTGGCTTATCAATAATATTTGTACATTTTTGTTTCAGGTAGAGATCAAATAAATCGATAATGCCTCTAACGGACATTATTCGACGGGCATCGACCTACATACTTGGCCCTGAAGAGGATACTTTAAAAACTCCAGAATATGAGGACAATGAGATTCTCTTTTGTAAGAACAACATCTGCGTTCATCCTCCTGCAACAGCGAGACATGACAATGATCTGCATAATCCCGGTTATCTAACCATAACTACAAAGGTTTTCATTGATCAATATAATGATACTCGAAGGCCTACGCTTTTCTTGACGTGGATACCGAATTCTTCTATCACGAAAAACACCAACTTAATTGGTAAGTTCTAAGTACACACATATGAGAAAAACTATACAGGGTGGTCCTTAAGTAATTGTACAAACAGAAACCGTAGATTCTACACTTTAAAATATTACGATTTAAGCCTACTTGCTTTAATAAAATGTTGATATTTAGAAAGCTACAGGGTGTTAAAGTGAAAATTTAAAATTTTAGTTTTCGCTATAACTTTTATGTTTGTAAATATTTTTGGACAAAAATTTATATTTGGACTCTCTTAAGTAGGATAAATTATAATTTTATACATACATTAATGTTACTGATAGAGGGCGCCACATATGCCACATGTGTGGCATAGATTTGCGCTTAACTTTTTTGCTTTTTAAGATAGCTCTATTTCTGTTAAAAAATATTAAACATACATTATTTTTACCAAGAAAAGGTATACTTGTTAGTAACCTCAAAATTTATTCGTTTTCGAGATAATCGCATTTTATAAGTCAGCTGCATAATAATTCTTAGTTGTGATATTTGTGCGGTAAAGCACTGAATACCTGTAGATGAGCATAATTCATAGTTTATTCTTATTAAAACAACTCAAAGATGATAATGTAACATTACAACATTTTTGTTATGGCTGCTAAATGTCTTATTGGAGAAAATATTCTTCATCTTCTTCTTTAGGTGCCGTGTCCGTATACAGACGTTGGCCGTAATGATGTATACAATTTCCCTTTTCTATCGCTTCTTAAATTTCTATACCTACTGGCGCTGTATTACTTTTTCCCTATTATAAAATGCTGAAAACCCAAAATATGTGGTTTATGTAAGATGGTACACTACCACATTCTATAGTGAAGGCAGTGAGAACATAGTTAAATATACCTTTTCTGAACGTTGGATTGGTCGTGGCAGTCATATTTCTTTTCAATGTGGTGAGATATGAATATAATTATTTAATTTATAAAAAATCACAAAATAATGCTTATTATTCATTACGTAAATTGATTACCCATTTTTATTAGGACAATTAGAAACTAAAGCACAGGTATTGATGGACACATATGTGTCTTGTTTCATAATACTATTGCTACAAATCTAACCTTAAAGACTCGGCATTTTCACAAAAACATCATCGTTGGCCTAATAACCGATATTGTTATAAATATAGTAAACACACAAGCAATTTAGTTCAGCATAATATTAGTTCGTTAGTTAATCATAATAGTCCATTTGTTCGATATGTAATTATAATTACTCGTAAGCTGTAACGTAATCATATAAATAAGTAATGTCATCGATAGGTTATTCCATGTGTAATTAAGTAACCAATGAATGAGATGCATCACAGTTTAATACATTATTTAACCTCTGCGACAATTAAGATGTAGTTCCATAATATACCATAAGATTTGGATATGTATCCAAAAGAACATATTCATCCATTATACATTATAGATACCACGTAGCCCAGAATTTAATCTGCTTGATTTTGGTGTATGTGGCGTATTAAAACAACGTGTCTATAAGAATCCCATAAACATTCGCAACCAACTATAGGAAGAAATAAATACTGCAGCAGTTTCTTTAGAACCAATGATGCTCTTTAATATGAGATGATTTTTATGGAATATATCGACAAATGAATTAAATAAAATGGTGGACATATCGAACAATTACTTTAACAAAAAGTTTTGTTATTTAGTTTAACTATTTCTTAATTTGGTTTATAAACAAAATGTTTTGATTATGACTTTAATTTAACATAAAACATAAAATGTTTAACATAAAACATAAAATGTTTGATGTAAAATCCTATTATTAATTATCCTGCTGATATATTTATTTTATTTAATATTTCGTTAACTATTAACTTTGGTTAAAGGTATTTTATACCAAAATTTAGATTGATTAACGTTTTTGTCTATTTTTCCTTCTTTGCCTGGAGTAATTGCGTTAAATCAGAATTATGCAGCTGATTTGTAAAATGCGATTATCTCGAAAACTGTTGAGTTTTGAAGTTATTAACAGGTATATCTTTTTTTTTTGTTAAAATAATGTATCTTTAATATTTTTTATCACAAATACTGATAACTCAAAGAGCAAAAAAGTTAAGTGCAAATGTATGCCACATATGTGGCATATGTGGCGCCCTCTATCAGCTACATCAAAGTGTGCATCAAATTATAATTTCTCATATTTAAAAGTACCCAGCTATAAATTTTTATGCATAAATGTTTACAAACATGAAAGTTATAGCGAAAAATAAAATTTTTAATTTGCACTTTAACACCCTGTATCTTTCTTAATATTAATATTTTATTTAAGTAATTTGGGTTAAATCGTAATATTTTAAAGTGTAGAATCTACTGTTTCTTTTTGTACAATTACTTAAGGACCACCCTGTATATAAAGATGCGGAGAATAATTCAATAATAAAAATAAATTGACTATATCACATGATGAACTTACGACTACGAACAACCGCAACGAGCTAATGGCGTCATTCGTACGAGTAATAAGTTCACTAAACAAGTGATGTAAGGTACTATTCTTTTTCTATGAAATATTTAAAAACCATAATTTTTGTATAAGTAAAAATAAACATATGAAATTTATTTTACATAAAATTTTACTTAAATATGAACAGAAATATTAACAAAAAACAAATTATAATCCACATTATCGTAATCATTAGCCTGACATCACGTTGTGAGTCTTGGCTTATTCTAGGATTTTCGTCCATTCTGATCTTGTTTTTTGTTTTGTTTTTCCAGTTGGCCATTTTTAAGGTGTTCAGATCTTAACACATTGGATGTTACAAGCCACAAGGATCACCGGCGATCCTAACTAACAGATTACAATTATGCCATTAGGATCACCGGTGTTACTTGTGCGTATTGTGTTTCATAATTATTATAATGGTCGGCACTGTGAGGACGCTCAGATAGTTTTACTGTGACACACTAAGAACCCATAGCTTGCTTAGGTTCTTTTGTTAGGTGCGATAATGTCGTAAATGGCTTGTAATGACAGCATAGCACACTACCACCTATCATTGAAACTTCCGTGTTAACGAATAAAACAATGATTGGCGCATCACCTAGTGACCGGGAGCGTAACTATATATACATGGCGCTAAATTCAAAAGTTTAGTAATATTGCCTAGGATTGTGAACTCATTTTAAAGCAAAGGAAAATCGATATAATCCTAAAATAACTAAAATCCGTATCATATACGATAATAAATATTTTTCGTATACTTTTTGGGTTTTCTTGTTATGTTGAGACTATATTTATTTTCCATTACATTAAAATGTCAAAGTGATTAAAAAAATTAAAGAATAAAATATAGAATAAAACCTTTATTTATAAAAATGTTACAAGAAATGTTATATGTGTTACAAGAAATATTAATAATACAAGCCAAGTGTAGTATAATTTAGTTTTCTTAATGTTGTGACAACAACTGGTCAGTATTTAAATAATTGTTTTGTCATTCTTATGTCAAGTTTTATGTGAATAAAAGCCTAATTCGGCAAAAGGCATTTTACTACAATTTTAGTCGCATAAATTTACAATTTAGGGCTCTTAACAGCACTCACCCATTTATCAAACATATCCATATAATTTCGGGGACTTGGAAAACGGTAATGCTTGCTAGTGTTTGACATTAATGTAAGATAGGCTTAACGTAAACCTAATGTATGAATATTATTAATATATGTTCAGCCAATACAGTAGTTTAATTGAGACCTTATTAACATACTTTAAACAGCTAGTAGTATCCATGAAATCTGGAACACAACATCTTCTTTGTTCATTTCTTCGTTTTTCCATTGGTATTCCATATAATGTGTTCAATGCCATAATAAAAAATCATCTAAAATTGTACCTTTTTGCACTACTAATATAAAAAAATTTAAATTATAAAAAATAAAACAAATACAAATATGGCGCCGTATTTGTCTAAACTCAACCACTCAACTTTGAATTGACCACAGCACACTCCCTCTGCGCAGGAACGAGACTAGCAGCGCCACCAAACGAATGGGAGCGAAATCCGAAGGTGATTTGACCTTGGCTATCCCTGTTACCAATCTAGGTGTAATTTTATCTATGAACGCCAGTTGAGAATAAGGCAGTGTAGAAACTATCTGTGGCATTCACTATCAAATTTTTTTTTGGAGGAATTGGCAGTTTTTTTGGCGAATTTAAAATTATATGAAGTAAGTATATGTAGTTTATTCGTTTTAAAATTTTGTTGCTGGATAAGCAAAATATTACAGTATTTATTTTACATAACCTTAAATGTTTTTGCTTACATTTAATTAATGAAAAATGGTGCTAGTAAAGTTACTTTTTTTAATTGGAATTTCTCTTTCAGATCATGGATAATTTACAAGTACTAGTACAAGTAAAACGCAGCGTATGCCAAATAAAAATAAAAAGTTGACAGAGGATTCTGATGAATTTTTGTTATTCCGTTCAGAATACAACCCGAGTGACGAAGAAGAATCTGATAAAGAAGATGAATGTAACAGTGATTCAAGCTTATTGGATGAAAATGCACAACAATCGGTAGCCTCTAATGACCAGCAAAATAATGACGATGAAAGGTACGACGTTGACTGTACTCATTTACGTCTCGATATACAGTTTTCTGGTAATGAATCATAGGTCTATGATGGCAGTTATCATCAAAATAGAACCGAACTAACTCCTTTTCACGTATACAGGAGACGGATCGATGATGAAATTTTACAACTTATTGTAGAGGAGATAAACAGAAATGCTACGCAAGTAAAAATTGCACAACGTTATAGCAGATCATCCAGAATTCATGTAGGGAAACCTACCAATAAAGAAGAAATTATAAAATTTTTGGGTTGTGTAATGTATATGGGAATTGTCAAGCTTCCCAAAATTGCTGATTATTGGAGTAAGTCACAATTGTATAATTTTACTTTTATTTCTTCTGTAACAACCAGAAACAGATTTCAGCTTCTTTTGAGATTCTTAGATTTTGCTGATAACACGGCTGCTGTATTAATCCTAGCTCAATACTAGTTGTTGATGAAAGTATGATTCCCTTTCGAAGAAGACTACTTTTAAATTATTTAATCCTGCGTTATACTCTGAAAATGATTATGTATACCCGTAAAATGGCTACCTGTAAAATAGCTAATAAAGGACAGGATTTATCTGGAAAAATTGTACTAGCTTTAGCAAAAGACTATCTACAAAAAGGAAGAGTTGTAATAACCAATAATTACTAGAGTATGTGCGTTTGGCAAAACAATTATTAGATGCTAATAGTTACTTATTAGGTACACTACGTAAAAACAAAAAATATATTCCAGAAGATATACTTTCCGCAAAATTAAAAAAGGGGAGATAATTGGAAAGAAACATCGTGATGGCATTGTAATGGGCAAATGGCACGATAAACGTGATCCTCTTCTTGACGACCAGACATGGAATCGTCCAGACAGTTAAACATAAGAAAGCTGGTATAGCTATAATTAAACCTGAAGCAATTATAGACTACAACAAAGGAAAATATGGTGTTGACATGTCAGATCAACTCGCAAGCTATTTCTCATCTCTAGGAAAAACTGTTTGCTGGTACCATAAAGCTGCAATTGAAGTTTTATTAAATACGGCTGTCATCGATAGTTTAATCATACTGTAAAGCATACGCTTGTTACAGTTGACGCCAAAACTACAAACAATAGGAAGAAGAGAAAATATGACACTAGTGGCACATACGTGTGTAATATGTTACTGCAGTACCATTAGGATCACCCGTGCTATTTTTTCAAAAAATTTTGTAAGAATGTAAACTTACTTTGTATTATTTACCATTTGTATGAATAAATATTATTTTTGTAAGCATTTTTCACTTTGGCACCTGGGGAACTTAACTAACACTCTTATGGTGGCAGCCAATGTGTTAATCATCTATTTGAGTTTGGGCCTTCCCTTTGACCTTTTCTCCTTGATTTGCATGCATGTATAACGTTAACAGTCCTTTTAGGTCAATTGGTGGATGGATAATTTTCAACGTTTTCTGTTCTTAGCTGCCAGCTTCCAATATCTGATTTCCATCTCTCCGACATTTTCCATCACTGTATCTCTCCATTTCTTTCTTGGACTTCCTCTCTTTTTTGTCCTCAGGTACTCTCCAACCAATATTCTTGACTTCATTGACTTGTTCATTACCTTGCATTCTTTCTAGATGTCCGAGTCATTCTAGTCTACGTTTTTTCACTACTTTTGTTATTGTAGGGTTAGCATACAATTGGTACACTTCTACATAGTTCGTCTTCTCCATTCTCCCTCTACTACTTTTCCACCAAACGTTCTGCGAAGTATCTTTCTTTCTCATGCTTCCAATCGGTTCTATTTGGTTTTGTTCATAGTCCATGTCTCGGCAGAGTATTGCATTATGAGTCTAATTCTAGTTTTTGTATACTCTTATTATTGTATTACGAGATATATCTCTCAAAGGCCTTGGTTTATGTCTTATTATTTCCTTTGCTATTGCATTTGCCTACATCCGTTTAACATGGCCCATCAAACGGAAACGTTCAAGCTTTATAAATGTTATGATGTCAGCTTATTTGTATGCCACGTACAGTTCCAGATTATTGTCTATATTATATTCTTTCCTGTGAATACCTGTGATACTGGAAGACCATTACTGGAAGATTTGGAGGTCACAGGTTATATGTCTCCCCAAGAATAGCAAAAACTAAACAAAAGCAGAAATAAACAAGCTGGCTGAAGCCACGGCATTTAGATCAATTATTTCCTATCTCATTAACAAAAGCCTGAAACCTAGTAGGAAAATATAAACAAAATGTATGGGAGTAGTAGTAGGAGAACTGTAATCGGGAAGTAGTCCACTGCTTTACAATGAGCGGCATGAAGAAAAACCAATTATTTTCAATATTTTAATACAATAACAAGGATTTTGATGCTCTCTTATTGTCTTAATCTTTACTGAGCTCTTTATAATAAGAATCAGTAAAGATTTCATCCAACATCATATCTATTTAATCGATTTAATCCAACAATTCCTTTAGTTGGAACATTATTTCATAAGGTTCCAACTAAACGAATTGATTTGCTTCTTAATTATTCATCGACAGCCAGCCTTCTGCGTCCAAAGTTGAACATTGAGCTCCCCTAATTTCCTCCAGTTCTGTCGGTCTTAAGTTTCCTGCAGCCAGTTTCCAGCGAAGCTTATGACGTCGTCTGTACATCGTGTAGGTGTCCTACCTCTGCTTCTTTTGTCTGCTTCGTGTGTCCCCACACTGTAATTTTTTGGGTCAACCGCCCATCATGTTTTTGGAAAAAAAAATTTAACTATAAATTTTATTATACCTAATTGATTTTTCTGAGATTTTCTGATTTTTCGGTGTTTTACATCACATTATACATATTGGGCAGTTCAGTTGCCTTAACGTTCAAAATAAATTCAACAACCTTAACCTTGAAAAATTAAAAATTCTACTGACGCTTTTTTAAAAATGTATGCGACCTCTTTATTCTATGTGTACTACAAAGGTATCTTAACTTTTTAATAATTAAGATGACAAACACATAAAACAAAGAATATGTTAAAGTTTTTGTCCTATTGTTTAGTAGTTAAAACCTCGTGCATATTTAAGGAGTGTCTTATCAACAAAAAGTGTGTTAATTGTTCACGTTTTGATAGTAGTTTATAATGATAACAGTTTAAAAAATATTTATAGTTCATTCTCCTTTCAATATCTACTATAATAAATGATTTCCTCCCCGTCAATGTTTGAAATATCTATGACAATTTCTCACAGTTTAAGTTCCATTAAATCAATAATATATTAACTAATTCTTTATATTACCGCGCTAAAGAAATTGCTTCAAAATTTACTTAAAAAATAAAATGATACTGCAGCATTTTACGGTACAGAGATACAGACTGTCTCAGAATATATTATGAAGAGTGACCTATCTATACTTTATTTCTTAATGGTTGATAACACGCTAAAGGGTCAGAGGATGTAAATCAGAAACGTGGAATGTACAATTTACAGAAGGAATTTATTTACTATAATACTAGCGGACCCGACAGACTTCGTTCTGTCAAATAGATTTGGAATGTGGCAGTTTATTTCTTTAATTCTCCTGAACAGAACCGTCACCATGATGATAGGGCGGTGTGTGAGGGTCAGCTCGGGTGACCTAAGTATCTTCGCTTCCACGAACTTTGATCACCCTTTTGGACCTACTAAAAACCCCGACTGGGATGTCTGCCAAAAGGTTTCAAACTAAGAGGGGAACTTAAGGTTCAAACCTGATTGAAAAATAATCTAAAGGGATAGTAACAACCTGAAGGTGATAGGGCGGTGTGTGAGGGTCAGCTCGGGTGACCTAAGTATCTTCACTTCCACGAACTTTGATCACCCTTTTGGACCTACTAAAAACCCCGACTGGGATGTCTGCCAAAAGGTTTCAAACTAAGAGGGGAACTTAAGGTTCAAACCTGATTGAGAAATAATCTAAAGGGATAGTGAAAACCTGAAGGTGACAAATATTTATAAAGTGGGTGCTTCAATGACAAAACATAGAGATAATTCATTATTTATTATTATTATTATTAACATAGGATTAATAACCGATGTATAAAAAATAATAAAATAAATCGTATATAAGTATTTTTAGTAATCTTTTTATTGTAAAGCAAGTGAATCATAATTATTAACAAAAATCTGTTTTATTTTTATTGTAGTACTTTATGATATACAATGTTTTTTGTTTGATTACCTGGTGAATATACAAACAAATCTGATGGTTTTCCAACACGGGAACAGGCAACATACAATTGACCATGTGAGAAACATAGGTTTTCTAGATTAATACCACAAACACCTAATGATTGCTCCTGGGACCTATTTATGGTCATATCAAAAGCAAGCCGCACTGCAAACTGTAGTCGTTTTAATTCAAATGGTATATCAGTCGGAATCATTAGGATGCGTGGTATCAAAACGTTTTCTCCTTTATACTTTCCTTTCAGTATAGTTGCTTCTATCACGTTGTTCAATAATTTTTTTATCGCTAACCGTGTGCCGTTGCAAAGACGCGGTTGGTTGATATTTCTCAACCAGCGAGTTTAAAAATTCAGGCGGATAGTTGACTACATCGTCTTGGTTAGTAGCTGAATCAACTGATTTATATATCCTCAATTCGCCTGTAATTTGTTCTTGAATTTTGAAATTTAATTCATTTACATCTATGTTTTTTGCAGCCAATATAGCCCGTTTGCTCAACCAATCATGGTTTCTGTAATTTTAAGCAACATATGGAAACATCTTCTGGAAACAAACATCGGTTTGTTTGACAGATTCAACGACATGAAAACTGATGCAATTTATGTCGCGTTCCGAAACTAAAACAAAAGAACGAATATTGCGAGGCCAATCAAATCTATAGCTCTTACATTTTTTGACTTTTCAATTTGGTCGGGTTCACGATATTATCACTTTTGTGTGAACGCATTAGATCCTCCAACGTGAACACGCACACACACGAACGCGCACACACACGAACACGCACAAACATACATTTGATTAAATTTAAACTTTGTGCAGCGACAATAAAGCGCAAATTGAATCTTCGACGTTAGGCACACACCTACTCTACATTTAGTTAGAAAATATTTGTATGGAAAAAATAAAAGGGCTATTTTAGGAATATTTTAAAAACATAATTGTTAAGATTGGTCGATGCGTTGTTGAGTTATGCGCTTACCAACACATTTTGCGATTCATTTTTATATTATAGATAAATACCCACTCGATCGAAATCAAGGTAACAAAAATTTAACATACATCTCGAGGCATATTGACTGGATATAAAGGGACTGATAGACAGTTTGCACTACCTCGATCTGGTCCGTGGCGGTTAATTCCCGGAAGGAACATTTATAAACTGGTTACTATTAATTATCCAATAATCCCTATGAGGCAATTAAAATATTCGTAATTTTTATAATCACATTTTCCACAAATATTGGAATCTACCAAAATACAAATTTGAAGAAGTTATTTTAGTGTGCTTTGAGCCCTTAAAAGCCTAAAAAAGCATAAGTCAAATAACCTTTAAAAATTATCTTTCCCAAAAACACTTAATAACGAGTATTTCCGCCTCTACTTCTAATTACTTCTTCACATCTTATATATCAAACGTCGTATTTGGTCTTGATCCATTGCATCTCAAACTTCTCTTACTATAACTTTTATGTCGTCAAGAGAGACATGTGGTGGTTGTCAGCTCCTGATTTGACGATCAATAATATCCCACAAATTCTCTACGGGATTTAGATTAGGGCTGCAGGGCGGCCAGTTCATGGTTCGTATTCCAACCTCGTCCAAATAATCAAAGACCACATGTACAACATGTGGTCGAGCATTATCATGCATTAAAAGAAAATTATTTCCTATGTAAGGAGCAAATGGAACTACATGGTTAGACAAAATGTCTGTAATATACCTTTCGCTTGTTAAAATCTTCTTCGTAAAGCAACAAGGTCCGTTCGCACTGTAAGAGATATTCGTACCCAAACCAATACAGATCCTATATTGAATAAAGTAATAGGTCGTATATTGTTTTCTACATAGCGTTCTCTTGGCAGTCGAATAACTCTAACATGCCTGTCTATTAGATAGGCATGTGTATGCATGTAGGCATGTGTGGTCAAGGTGCTCTCTGGCAAATTGTAATCTACTTCTACGATGATTTACGTTTAAAGCTGGTGCTCTGACTGGTAGACTCTTTTGTATAGTGTTTCTACTACTTTGAATATTGTCAACATCTCCCACTTGTATTTGTAATTGTCTCATTGTGACAAAACGTTCTCTTATAGCACGAAGCGTGATAAACTGATCTTGGGTTGGTGTTGTGACTCTTCTCTTCCTTGTCCTCGCCGCGCGCCGTCTCGTATGGTCGTTTTTCTCGAAAATGTTTAATGACTCGTGATATTATAGTATGAGATACTCTTAATCTAAAGCCTATTTCACGATAACTTAACCCTAAATGTCTGTTTCTTAGTTGCCTGCACACATTCATCTCGGCTCAGATTTCTGGAAATATCTTGAAAGTTATCTCGAAATACATTTATCTTTTAGTACCTACGCATGTTAAACAGTATATAAAATTTATTATCCTATTGTCTTATAAGCCTTAACAGGAAACTCTTTTTCGTAGTATTCTATCGTTCATTTTTTAACGTAGGCTTCTCGTTCGTGATATTTTTTATGTCATGTTTCCGCTCGTAGTTGAAGTCTTCTTTCCTTATTAGCTGCTTAGTTTCGTTGCTTATTTTGTCTCATGTTTTTGTTAACGTCAGTCATCAATTTGATCCTGATTATGAGCTTATATGAAGGATCTGATTCGAACTTACTCGCTAAGACCTTCTAGAATTATCCTCCATTTGTTTTTACTTTAAATGCATCTATGCGCGTTGTTTTTTTTTTAAGATCCTTTTTTTTTATTTTTTCTTACTCATTCTTAATCGAATTCCATTTCTTTAATTTCAGTTGTTATAGTTATTTCGTCAGAGCCTTGTTTGTGATAACAAGGTTCACCAATGTGAAGGTGATTCGTAATGAGTGAGTCGAAATTTGAGTATGAAAGGCTATTTAAGAGGCATCACTACCCCATTAGAACAGGGAAGTATGTTAGAAAATACAGTCATCTGTTTGCTTTGGCATTAGAATTTTGGTATTACCTACCTTATAAAATTACAAGGATCACACGTAATTACGTAAAAATTAAATCTAAGACCGATATAATTATTAAATTATCATGTGTCTTTTGACAGGTATCGTATAGTTGTCTAACAAATTAAAGTAAAATTTTATTTTATTAGAGAGTACCTAATACAGAACCAAAAAAAAAATCTTTTTGGTTGTAAATCTTAATTTATGTGTTTTTAAACCAATCTAATAAATTAATTGTCAAATTTCTCTTTGTATATTGAGCGGCCGTTAATGGGTTAATATTATATAATAAGAAATAGAACACACTGCGCCTATGCACATATAAAATGTGAAGCTAATAAACTAAAATATCATATATATATATATATATATATATATATATATATATATATATATATATATATATAGACCAGCAAAATATTGATAAGTTTTATAATATATACAATAATTTATATTGTTACGGGAGCAAATTTTATGGGATTTATCTTACTTTTTCACTTGGGCGAACCATACACAATAAAAATGACCCCGGTAAGAAATTATTGCTGATATTTTACAAGTTACCGCTACCGTTTAGTTCAATTTGTAGATTAGTCACCTTTAATTGAAAATTGTCCGACTATAAACGGCATACATTTTACACAAAAAAATATAATTTGCTCCTATCCTAAGTGGTGTTCTATACCATACAAATTTTCAGATGAGAGTGGGGGTCAAGTGAGACCTTGTCGAAGGGGTTTTTAGTTCGTTATTTAATCCAGTTTTTTTCTTCTAGTGAATCAATTTATTAAGAAGATCTGAACTAGGGATGTAACTAATACATTTATTTAAATTGATTTTTAATATTATGTTTATATGGGATTAATGATTGCAATGAAAATTACATTTTATAACTACTGTTTGACGTTTAAATTTCCACTCAAGAAATTATATATTATGTATAATAAATTGTAGATGAGTGTGCCAGACTTTTTATTAATTATTTAGTATTAATTGTCTTTCTTTTAGTATTAATTGATTATTCTACTAGTATATTTAGTATGTCAGCAGCAATATCAAATTCAATTATCATGACGGTTCGTATCTTCGATTCATAGATCCTTTCTTATATTATATATATATATATATATATATATATATATATATATATATATATATATATATATATATATATATATATATATATTAAGGTAAGAAATATTGGCATATCCGCCATAAGAAAAAAACAATGGTATATAAGATGGAAGGCAACCGTAAATACGTATTTCTGACTGTTTGGTCTTCATCACTATATGGTGCAGCCAAGTTAGATAAGAAGCACAATAACTTGGGAAAAGGATCACCCCAGGAGAAAAGCGACCAATTTGTGGCAATATATATCTGTATTTTTTATTTTGTTATCCTTCCATCTTATATACTTACCATTGTTTTTTTCTTTATTGCGAGATATGCTAATTTTTTACTATTCACTTGCATTAAGCTTTGCTACTTGTTTTAAATGTTTTATTCGTTTGGTATTTCTTTTCTCAGGTAGCTTTAGCTTACTACGTGGCGATTGTTAGTTAAAAAACCTTCAGGATCTTCTAACACTATTGCCACAGTGATCCTTTTCCCAAGTTAATGTTTCTCCTATTCTAACTTGGCTGCGTGCTAATGACGACCAAATAGTTACACTTACGTATTTACAATTGAGATATGCCAATATTTTATACCCGTTTTACTATTCACTCGCATTAACATACATACACACACACACACACACACACACACACACACACACACACACACACACACACACACACACACACACACACACACACACACACACACACACACACACACACACACACACACACACACACACACACACACACACACACACACACACACACACACACACACACACACACACACACACACACACACACACACACACACACACACACACACACACACACACACACACACACACACACACACACACACACACACACACACACACACACACACACACACACACACACACACACACACACACACACACACACACACACACACACACACACACACACACACACACACACACACACACACACACACACACACACACACACACACACACACACACACACACACACACACACACACACACACACACACACACACACACACACACACACACACACACACACACACACACACACACACACACACACACACACACACACACACACACACACACACACACACACACACACACACACACACACACACACACACACACACACACACACACACACACACACACACACACACACACACACACACACACACACACACACACACACACACACACACACACACACACACACACACACACACACACACACACACACACACACACACACACACACACACACACACACACACACACACACACACACACACACACACACACACACACACACACACACACACACACACACACACACACACACACACACACACACACACACACACACACACACACACACACACACACACACACACACACACACACACACACACACACACACACACACACACACACACACACACACACACACACACACACACACACACACACACACACACACACACACACACACACACACACACACACACACACACACACACACACATATATATATATATATATATATATATATATATATATATATATATATATATATATATATATATATATATATATATATATATATATATATATATATATAAAAAGATATATAAAGTAATTCTTTCAGACTAGAAATAAATTTTACATATTATCCGTAATAATATAAACCGTTCCTTTGCTAATGACTTCGCCTATTCATAAAAATAAATTTTGTTTCAGGTACACCTCTAAAACACTACAATAAGAGATATAGTTTGGAAAGTTTAACGTCGAATGATTCCAACGACTTTGGCATCGAGAGGCATTCCGTTGTGGAGTTTAAGAGTACTAATCCCTTCTTAAACTACGATGACAGAGATCGCCTGGATATGTCCGATATAAGCTCAGAGGGAAGCGACAAGCAGGGAATCAGCATTAACGTGGATATTTCTAATCCTGAGATAGAAATAATACAAACACCCGATAGCGTTAAGGATCCTGGAGACTATTTTGAGTTTTCGAGGTAAGTTAAACTCGATTTGAATCTGCCAGTTAAATTATGCACATTGTAATAGAACTCTTGTTCTGTTCTGTTTTGATTCTTATTTATAACGGATACTTTTCTTCTTTGAGTACCGTGCCCAAGTTTTAGGCGTGAGTAGCTTCCATGACGATTTGCCGATATTGTTCTCGATCTTGCGCGGCATGTAATAATTCATCTGCTGATAAGCCAGTCCTTTGACGAAGGTTTCAAACGGATACTCAATCTAACTTATTTCTCCTACTCTTTACATTACGGCCACTTTTTTGCATTAAACACAAAAATATGATTGCTTTTGCCGTTTCCTTTTTTTTTGTTTTCTGTTTTAGACATATCAGTTTGGCGATTTTTTTTATCAGTTTTATACAGTTTTAAAGACTTTTAAGTGCGCGTGGCAAGACCTCAGCCGGTATGTAAAGGACGCGTAAAACCAGAACTCGAGAAAACTTAAGCAACACTGACAGTGACAGGAGGAAGACGTTTCTTTAGTGTTCATGGTGGAATTTGAGTCGTACTCAAATAATTCCACCCAAGTTCTTCTTCTTCTTCTGGTTCTTATCCGTTTCGGATGTTGGAAATCATATTGGCAATCATGACCTTGCTCGCTGCGGCTCGAAACAGCTCCGTTGAGGTTTTCTTAAACCATGTTCTTAAATTCCGCAGCCATGATATTCTCCTTCTACCGGGTCATCGCTTACCTTTGACTTTACCTTGCAATATAGACTGCAGCAGGGAGTAACGTTACCACCCAAGTTACGTTACAATATTTTGATCCTTCTTATTTAAGAATTTAATGGGCCATTTAAATGTTATGTTTGTATGGAATTATGTCACAATTATTGGTTGCAATGAAAATAGCATTTTTAATTAGCACGTGTTTGACTTTTTGATTTCCATTCCGGAAATCGTATACAAAACAATATTATTATACAAATTCTGAAAAATGAATAACCACAGTTTTTCTTATTGGTTATGTCATTTTAAAATTAACATGCCGGATCTCGATCTTGTATTCAAACAGCACATAATGACTGTACAAAATCTGAGGGTGGTGTTATTACACTAGAAATATTAAATTCTGACTGTTTTGTCTATGTTGTATATGTTTGTGTAAAAAGGTGTATCGTAATTGTGGTTGACTGCGTAAATTGAGCAAAATCGATTTTGTGTTTATGTGTGTTGTGTGTTGCATGTGTGTTGTGTGTAAGATTGAAAATAATGTTTTTTAACCGCCTATTACTCCGCTATTGTTGGTATATCTTTGTTGTTAACTTCTTCTTTTAGTATTGGTAACTAAAGCCTGCTGCATTCTGCTGATGGGTTTGCTAGAGATTTTTCTTTGTTAAGTAGGATGAGTGATGCTCCTTTGACTTTTTTCTTTTTAATGTCTGTTTATTTCATGATTATTGATGCATCTTTCCATTGTGGCCTGTGCTTGTTGTCCCAGGCATGTTTACATATATGTTCGTGATGTATATTTTATGCTCATTTATCCTGACACTTAGGGGTCTTGCGGTTTCTCCCACGTAGAAATGGTTGCATTGACAGGGTATTTTTTTATAGCTACAGTTTTTTGATATTTCGTGTGTGTTGTTGGGTTTGGTTTTGAAAGGATGGACCTCAGTATATTGGTTGTTTTGAAAGTTATTGTGATGTTGTACTTAATTTCTATCCTCTTTAGTTTTTCTGATAACCCCTTTACATATGGTATTGTTGTCATCTTTAAGTCATTCTTGTGAGTGTCTCTAGATTGCTTGTTGTGTTGCATTGTGTTCTTTACGTCAAACAATTGCTAATTAAACATGTGATTTTTATTATAATCAATAATTATTGTGGCTTCATCCCATGCAAAAATAATATTTAAATTAGACATGCCGCAAGAAAGTAGTTTAAGAAAATTGCTTAATGGACCATATTGCAATTGTTTTTTGTTACACCTACTAACGTGTTAAGTAATATTAAAATCAGTAGAAAGTAGAACAATGAGTAATATTATTTTTAGTGGAAATAAACCATAAATTTAAATTTAAAATATTTCTATTTTGATGTTTAATATGTATTGTGAGGTTAATCCGAAGTAGAAATTACTAGCATACTAAGTGACGATCTGTCAAACAGTGTCAATTCCTAGATCTCTATGCACTTTTAAAATCTTACCCTAGTAACAAAAAACACGAAGATTCTTATCAGGAACTGGGGTAAATTAGACTTAAGATACCACAAGGGAGTGTTTTGAGGCCAATCTTTTGTCTGATATCATCATCAAGAGCAACCTGTATAGCATTATCTTCATTATTATTCTAGGCCCTTCGCTCATGTCAGAAGAGATTTGGGTGTAGTTCTTTCAAGTTTTATATACAATCGGTTTCAATATATTATTATCTCCAAAATTAAAATGAATTTATTTTTGTGACCTGTATGAAGATGGTGTTGACCTAGAACTGAAATTGAATCGGAATTGTGAACAGAAATGGAATGTTCATAAATCCTATTTTGGATTCTACTATTAATTTGGCCCCAATATTGGTTTTATTTATTTACCCTCGTAAGGAAACGAGCTCAGACAGAAAAATAAAATGAAAAATTTTGAAAGAAAGCTATTTAACAAAACTAACCTTTATTATTTTGTAAAGAACAAAAAGTTTTTAAAGGATTTTAAGAAAATTGCATCATATTGTAAAAGAATAAACATTCTGTATTTCTGTGTTGAATTAAGAATGATAAGATATTATATGAAACCAAAATTATGATTGCATCATGTTGCAAGAAAATAGTAATTCTGCATTTTGGTATTAAATTATGAATAAGAAGTACTTATATGAAACCAAAATTATAATTGCAAGAAAATAGTCATTCTGTATTTTGGTATTAAATTATGAATGAAAAATATTTATATGAAACCAAAATTATATATTACCCCAAATTTCGAAATTTGTTCACAAAACAAAGGTTCTAATAGTTATGTAATAAAAACTGTGTCATCCACTCATTGTTTGCCAACATGGTAGGTGTTTTCAAAGACTCTTGTACGTTCTCTAAAATCGAGTTTTGAATATCATACCAGCATTCGTTGATGGTTCTGTTTTCGTTTGGTATATTTGATATTCTGTGTATTTTACTATTTATCTGCTGTGATATGTGTTCCCGCGTTTGAGGGTTCTTCAGGGGGTCGAGATATATCTTACAAGAAGGCTTAGTTGGCTTTGTTAATTTTTTTAATTTAATTTGTATTTTGGAGCAGAGTAAATTGTGATTTGAGTTTATGTCAGCGCCGGGGTAAGTAAGAAGTATAGTATTGCCGCCGAATTTCATTTTTAGCCTAGAAGTTTATTGCTTTTTCAAAGAAAACATTTGGATTGTATTTATCTATTCTAGGTCAAGAAAATAGCAATGACTAAACAATGATAAAACAGTGGAAACCTTGTCTAACTAAGTTATTTATATACATTAGATAGTACTTTTAAGTTTTTTACAATGGTGTTTACATTCA